>NW_010317229.1:39372-48934 GCF_000700745.2 Antrostomus carolinensis | reverse complement strand
CCTCCCCAGGTGAAGGGCTCTGCACTTGCTCAGTTCATTACTCTCTACTGGGCTTCCAGCACCCTGTGCCACTGGTTCTAGTTTTGTCATCATTTTCCACTTCCCATGACTGTTTTTATTGACACCAGTTATTCACCCAGCACCATTTACTGCCGTTCCCTGCTTTTGTTTGAATAACTGCTACGGATGAACGGAGGAGGGTTATTTTTTTCAGCCTTTGTTAGCAGCAAGCCTTTGATGTTCCATCCCATTCATCGAGCTGCAGAGAAGGGTTGAGTCAGGACAAATCTGACATGCCCAATGCTGTTGTAGGTGACTTTACTGTAGGTTTGAATGCAAATAATTAAGTGGTTTATTAGCCCCTTGGATGCCACTAAACAAAACCTTGTACCTCTGCCAAGCGTTGTGATGCAGGTTGTTGTGTGTGCCCGGTCATCCTCCTGTTGGAAAAACCTTGGGAGTTTCATGGAAACAAGTCAGAATCACTTTGTATGAGCAAGGAAAGTCTTCTCCTGTCTCTCTGCTAAAAAGCACCTTGGAAGGTCTCTTTTTTCACTGCTGAAATGGAAGAGAGACATGCACAGAGTGGCATTTATCTCCTGCTCTCCAGATGTTCACAGATACCCTGCTGGTTCCTGCGTCAGCCAGCAGAGCCCGGGCTGTTCACTAACTCCTGCACGGTGCTTTGTCCCTTATCTCTCAGGCTCACCTGCGTGCTCAGCGCCGGCTGCACTGGATGTGATCACTGCCCTGCACAGCCTCTGCGAGTCAGAGCCCTTCAGGTTCCCAGCTGGCAGGCACCTCTCTGCCCTCTCAGACTTGTCCAGGAACCCCAACGCAGTCCTGCTTACGTGGACAGCTTCAAACTGCCCACTGCACCAGGGGTAGGTGAGAGGAGAAGCTGTTGCTGCCTCTTCTCCCAGTTTCCTAAAGAAACAAATCCCCTCTGCAACGAGGACCGTTACGAGAGGTGCCTCTGGTTTGCTGCTGCCCAGCACATCCCTCTGTGCCTTCTGCAGGCTCCTTCTGCTCCTCATGTAGTCAGAGATCAGGTGAATCCAGTCTGGACCTGGACCTTAAGCTGCTCAGGGCTTGATAACCGAGCTGGCACAATGTTAATAAATTGCAAGTTAATACTGATTACTTCCTCAGTTATTTATGTTGCTGAAGATAGGCAGAGGTTTTTACCTGAACTTGCTACTTTGGTTCCTCTGTAGAAAGAGGGGGCAAGTTGAGCAAAAAAAAAAGCTGTATATTGTACTGATAATTTAAATGACAGTACTGAGTTTCTTTTTTAACCTGTTAGTATAGAATTGCTTAATAATCCAGCACAGGCAGGAGGTCTCTTTCAATTTTTTTTCTTTTCCAAATCTTAGTCACTGCACTACAATGGAAGTTACTTATTTTCTAAACCATCATAACAACATGTATTTATCATTTGTAGCTACAATGACCTTGAACTTCATTTTTAATGAATAACGAAAGTCAACAGAATACGAGCTCTTGATAATCTGTAAAAGAAATTAAAAAAAAAAAGAGGTTAGGTAAGGAAGGGCCATAAAAACAGGTAGTAATCATTTAAAGAATCCTGTTATTACTATTTATACAATTACTGGGAGCTAAACAAAGTTAATATAGCCTTTCAGTACTTCTTTCAAAATTAAGTCTTGTGGGTTTTTTTCTTAACTAGAGAGAAGGATGAAGATAAGCAAAATGGAAAAAAAATCAACCCAAGGTCAGAGGTTTAGTCCAATATAAAAAGCCTTTAATTCAGTAGGATATTGGACAGTGTGTGTTGAGGGGGAGGGAGAGGACACATCTCAATGTGGAAATTAAGAAAAACATGAAAACATTATCGGAATTGTTTTCTTTATAAACTTGCTGTAAGATGCCTGCCCATTTCTCGCTTCCTTTTCATAATCCAGGTCCAACTGGTTAATCACCGTCCACGGTGGTTGCCTGTGGCTTTGTTCTTGTGGTCGACTGCGTTTTTTATTGTCAAGGGCACCTACAACACAGTCTGGGTACCGTTTTGGTCTGTAGTTACAAAACCAGATAAACATAAATGGAAGTTCTGCTTGGAAAAACTCCGCTGGTCACAGAAAGGGAATTTCTAAACTTCACTCTTGAATAAGTCTGAGAGATTAACTCTGAATTTGCATTCTGCAACATTTCTTACAAGTTACTTCTCAAATCATGGGAGCAAGAACGATTGCCAGGGACTTGGAACCAAACTTAAATTGTAGCTTCAGAAATTAATTTTGACTAGCAAGCCAGTATTAAAAAAAGCTTATCAAAAAGCAAAAATGAGTATTCTTTTCATTTAGAAACTTCCAAGAAAGTCTCAAACAGGAGTGATATATTGTTGGGTGAGCTGTGCAGTGGGTGTTTCACAGAGCTGTGTGCAGCACTGAGTGTGTGGCAGAGCCTAAAATTGGGCTGGATGTTTGCAGAGCCTTTGTGCTCTGCAGTGAGGACACAGCGTCGCAAAATAGGGCTTTACGGGTATGTATGCTGTGCACTCCCTCTTCTGGATAATCCTGTAGTGGCTGTGCTGGTGGAACTTCCTCCCTACTCTCCTGAGCCTAAAAACTCCTCAAGGCTGAGATGATGGCTGCGTGTGTGCTGTTACTGGGCTGTGCTTGCTCAGAAGAGGAGCAAGCACAGGAGGAGCGAGCAAGCACAGCCAACAACAGAGGGCCAGTGACCTTGGAGGTCTTACGATCGGGTCACAAGCATATGGGTTGTTATCATTTGTTTGGGGGGCTTGTATCTCTTGGAGGTAACAGTGACACAAAGGGGACCTGACCAAGTCTGGGCAGGTTCTGTCAGAGCCAGCGGTTTAGTACTGACCACTTCAAAACCTGACAATCTGGATCCGAGTGGGGTGGCCGGCCTCTTCCCTTGGAATGGGTCACACTGAAATAACGTTTCGAATGCCCTAGATGCCAGGCATCCAAAGCTTTGATCTCCATTCGGGCACCGCAGCTCAGACTCATCACTATGAAAACATCATTTCCATTTAGGAAAGCAACTGTGATCTCGCAGTTATGTCATCTAAAAAAGATCAGACTCTGAGCCTTTCCCACCTCAGCCACAGACTTTGTGGCTGACTCTGGGCACGTCATCTGGTCTGGTTTTGCCACAATTCCCTTTCTGTAAAACAAGGCTGACAACATTTCTGGTTGTATTGTGAAGAAAATGAAGGTTATTGGATAGATGGGATTGTGAGCTGTAAACAGCCTTGTCAGGCAAAGATACAGAACTTTTCCTATGCAATATTTTTATCTATTCATTTCTTTTGACTGTTCACTTTGGTTAGGGAGGGACTTTACAGTATCTCTTCTTGTAGTCTTTGTGTTGCCCCCTCCACCTCCCTTCAAGCTCCACAACTAAGCAAAATCCCCGACTCTCCATTGCTTTCACCGCTTCTCCACCTGAAGCACACTGATGAGGATTGCCTAATTAATTCTTTATGGTTGGAGAACATATCAACCAATTTCTTCCACATCTAGATATTTTGTACCCTCCTCCACAATCCCCAACACCTTTAGCCTCCTCCATTCTCAGACCTTCAGAAATTTGTAGTCTTAAATGCATCCATGAAGAAAACAAAATTTGGGGGTAACCTGTTGTTCTGTCCCTTCCTTTCCACTCCCCTCATGGGGTTACAGATTTATTCATAGAATCAGAGACTCACAGACTGGTTTGGCTTGGGAGGGACCTTAAAGCTCATCCAGTCCCAACCCCCCTGCCATCAGCAGGGACACCTTCCACTAGGCCAGGTTGCTCAAAGCCTCATCCAACCTGGCCTTCAACACTTCCAGGGAGGGGGCATCCACAACTTCCTATTAAAGCTCTTCTATCTCCTATGCCCCCCAACGTAACAAAATCATTAACAACAATCTCTTTTTAAAGTATAATTAAGGCCTCAAAGTCCTTTTTGGGCCATGGAATTTCATTGCTAAGCATTGTGCTGCTGACAGAAGGGAATGCTTCCTTTTGAAGCCTGTGAGATTTACAGGAATAAAGTAAAGCTTTGCTTTAGGTTTTCAAAAGCCCAAACTATGCCTGTGCATCCATTATACATGACAGAATGATTATACTACCAAAAAAAAAAAAAAATTACATATCCAATCTTTTGTATTTTGGCTGCAGGCAGTTGGGCTCTGTCTGGTTGAGTGCACGTTGTGTGTTCTTCCTTTTGATACACAAACAGCTGTAGGTTAGCGATGAAAGGGGCAGGGGTCTGAAATCACATTAGGCTGTTTTCTCACTGTGTTGAGACAATGCAAGAACATGCACTGCATAAAGAGGAATCGCTGTGGATCATCGGTTGCTGCAGGCAAACTCAGTCTCCCATTGTTCTGATGCAAAATTAGAAATACTGGTTCGTAATAAGGCTTCTGTGCAGTCTAAAAAAATGAGCGAGTCATCTAAGACGTGGGCTTGCTTTTTATCCAGGCTTATATCCATCTTCTGTGGTTGTATATCCGGCACAGCTAAACCCATCCAGTTTCCGAGGTAAAATGCTCAATAATTTGATGAGGGTTATGTTGATTAAATCAAACTGTTACTTACCTACCTGCTGCATTTATTTACCTGGAATAAGTGTTTCTATACAAGTAGGTGAATTGCTCAGTGTTTTGAGCAGGTGAGGACCTTCTACAAGCAATTAAAACACAAGGCTCTGAAGAATCAGCCACCTCTTTCTACCCATTTCAGTGAAACCATACTGGTGTTTGAAATGCTTCGTTTTCTGTAGATACAACCGATACAGCCAAGGACTCGTTAACCCTTTGGCATGAGTAGAGTTTGGGATCCTACAGGTTGTCTGATGTGGAAGAAGTTTGTGATCAAATCAGGCACATCTTTATGAACTCCCAAGGCTGCATCCAGGTATATTTAAGTCCCATTTTCCAGAGTGCTGGAGGATAATTTTCTTGTTTTTTTCTTTCAGCTGGTCTTACTGGTCCATAGCACACCACTGAGGCACTCTGTCGAGGTCACACAGCAGGCAGTCCTGTCGTTGTGTAAGGCTTCAGCTCCTCATTCTTCTCAAACTTCTTCCTCGCTCAGCCCCGTGCCTCTGTCACATACACCCCAGTCTTGCACACAGATGCGTGTAAGGTGCCATGTTGGTGTACTGTGTACACATCCTACATCCAGGTCCCCAGCAACGCTGCTCATCTGCAAGCTTCAAATTCCCCAATGGACTCATATGTGCCTGTAGGGTTTTCTGTCATTTATTTCAACCAGCTGCTTCTGGAAAAGCATTTTTTTGATGCCTTGCACCTATGGTAAATGAAGGGCAAGTGTTACACATGCCAGCCTTGATAGGGCTTGAAATCTTTTCCAACAGACAGCTGGTTTTCTTCCAGATTTACCAACATCTTTTGCTTATCTTCTTGCCTGTTATTAAAGTGCTTTGAAATACACTAGTACAAATTATTGGTTTTTTCTTTATTTCTGCTGAGCTGGATTTACTGTGTGCAGAGAGAGGTAAAAAAAAGTAAAAGGGAAGAGTAACTACAGCTCCTGTTAGTTAAATGTGGGATGTGGTGTATGCTACAAATCACACATGATGTGGTCACAGCTGCATGGATAATATACTGGACTCCTTTCTCCCTGACTATTGTGTAACCTGAAATCCTGTTTGTTTGTTTGTTTGTTTTCTTCTTCTTCTTCCCCTTTCTGCCCTTCTTCCCACTCCTCAAAGGATTTCCGTTTCCTTCGCTCTCCTCTGCCCATGGGCTCTCCCCCATTTTCTGCTGAGGAAGAGGATGCTTTGGCTGAGCCGAACCATTCCTCATGCAAGGAAAGGCTGGGGAGAATATAAAACTGTATTTTGAATACAGTCTTTCTGCAGTTAAATCAATTGGAGGTTAGTTACTGACACTGGTAGGACTGTATCTAGACCTCTTCAGGCTCTCAGCATCTGACTTTTTGCAGTTTGTGAAACTCAGCTTGGAAAAAAAAAGGTATTTACCGCTTCCTAATGCAGAGGTGAGCAGTGAGTTACTTCACTTCAGCTGCCTGAGAACTGAGGTGATTCGTAGCTGACTTTGGGACCCCTCCTAACATCTGAATGGTTGTGAGGGGAAAAACAAAGCTCTGTGCTAAGGAAGGAGGAGGAAGTTCAGGCTGTTTATGTGTGGTTATGGTTTCCTTTGTTTCTTCCTATTTTGCATTATGCCTGATTTCCCCCCGCCCCGAGTTGCAGAAAGCAAACTTCACAGTGCTGGCAATAATATTCACTGAATAAGCTGGAAAATATTGTTAGCTTCTTTTCTAGGGATACAAAGCTGTGCTCGCATTCTTCTGAAATCTGGGCTTCTATAAGAGGTCCTAAGGACTGTTCTAGAATACAAATAGACCAGAACTGCATAGAATATAAAATATATTTTGGTGGCTTGAGTGGATAATTTCCATCCCTGACAGGTAAAGGCCAGTTTCAGATTGGATGAGCTGTTCTCAGCCAGTGAGTGTGTCAGTCAGGCTGTGTAGGAGGGGTGGGGTACACTCTGACACACACAGTACTTTTTTATCCAGCATGTTCTGTCTTTGCTGGGCCCAGTTTCAGGTGTTTTTCTCTCCTGGCATACTCTGTTTGTAGCTCTTTAGTGTCTGTGGTCAAAGGCCTCTCCTCCCACTTCACTGTCTAGTTTATGCCACATTTAGTTTCTCATTTCCAGATACTTCCTGGCTCTGTATCTCCAAATGACATGTCAAATATCTCAAACATTAATGCTGGTCTTCAATAATATATGTCCTTTTTTCCTGGGTTCCTCCTCTTCAGGGGAGCGGTACCAAGGGTTTCTTTGTGGACTCTTCAAGCAAAGCTCAAGCAAAATAAGTCACTTACCTTCTGGGATGCACTGAGCATGCACTTGTCTTTATAGATCTGAAGTCTGCTCTCTCTAAAATTGCTAGTCATGCCTCTCCTTGAGTTAGCAGCATAATGCTTATGTGACTTCATTGCCAGCCAGATGAAGGAGTTGATCTGACTGGAAAGCAATTTATTTTTGTTTTCTCTATTAATTAGCAAATGGATCTACTGACTTGGGCCAGATCTGAGGGCAGGATTTGAGAAACGTGGGTAGATGCCTTTTTTGCGGCATGGAATTTAAATTGGCTTAAGCCATTTATAAACAACACATCTAATCTCACTCATAACTTTTCCCTTTTTAAAGAAAATAATGGCAATAGGAAAATCTTCTTGCAGGTGCAGTCACAATGCCTAACTGAGAAATCAGCTTGTGCTGATTCCCTACTCGGAGTAGAAGTCCTTCTGCAGCCCATAGCTGATGGCTAACAAGTTGCCACTGCTAAGTTAACAACAGTGTAAGTCCTATGTCTTTTTACTTTGTTATTTTCAAGCTCATGTCTTCAACAATGAGGCTACAACAGGTTTGGTTTTGGTTTGTTGGTTTTTTTCAATGAAAATTGAGATTCTATGTTCAAAAAGCTGGGAGCAGGTGAAAAAAAAGGAGGACTGCAGTAACTAGAAGGTGTAGTAACACTAGGGTGTTTGTAAAGCTGTTTGTAGTGTGTGAGAAGGAGGGTGGTGTGACACACAAGTGGAAGAGACAGACCTGATCTTGCTGGGAGCAAGAGAGACAGGCCTGGTGTGTAGTACAGCCAGCACTTCAGAGCAACCTTGTCAGGCTGGCAAAAAGCTGCCCCTCTCCATCTCTTGTAGTTGCACGTGCTTTGTGTTCAGCTGTAGCCTGGCTGTGGAAAAGAGTTTGATAAAGAGCTGTAGCACTTACGGGAACAACCTGATTGCTTGTACAAAATAATAAATTAACTGCAAAATTGCTGCATGTGTGAAGGACATAAAACCCTGGGAGATGCACTTGGTTCCTTCTACCTCCCCCCAGTACTCGTCTTGAAAAGAACCTTCTGTTCTACCACTGTTTTCTGAGGTTTAGTGAGCCAAGGACTGAGTAATGATGGCTTCAGGCGCGGCTCTGAGCCCTTGCATGTTGGCATGACGTCAGTGGGGAGGAGTGCAGGATGGAGGTTTGCAAAGGTCTCTAAAGAACTATGGCTCCTTGTGGTGCCTTTGGCTTTCTGATGACCTAAAGCCATTCTCCACCCATTTATGAACTCATCTGTCTCTGAGTTATTTGCTTGGATGTCAGTTAAATTAAGTAATATCCCGGTGGTCTAATTCTCACCTTTTAGTGACCTAATAATAAATTAGGAGGTTTGTTCAGATAACTCAAAAGGATTTTATCAGCACAGTGCTTACAATAGAGCATGTTTACAGAAGTGGAAGGAGATAGCCTAAGTTAGAGCTCTACCAGAGTCACCTAGCTCAATTTCTCTTGAAGTTACCATGTACAGTGTTAATGTTTTCTGCAGAGGGGAAATTAGCCCCATTGTTCATGTTTTAGGGTTTCATTTTCTTGAGGTGAAATAGAGACATGCCTGGATATGTATTTTTGGTGGATCTAGGCTATCTAGTGCATCTTCTAACAATAATGCGTATCAGTTAATTTTAGGAGAGAGCTTAAAACATGATTCATCCCTTTCAGTCTTTGCAGTGTGTTCCTAGGGGGTGTTGGTTAGGGACTTGCCATGGACTGTGCAATTAAAACTCAGTACATCTTTGTATATAAAGTCAGTGACCTAGAGTGTTACAGAGCATTGCTGCACCCTTTACAATGAACCTACAGGCTCTGAAGAGTATTTCTGTAGCACTGATTGTCCTCCTTGTATTACAAGCCTTTGGTCTTGGAGCTACAAAGCAATCTCTGATCATTTTGAGGTGGTGAACTGCACCTTGAGGGTTGTGGAATTGTACTGTCATTAGTGGAAGTCATGGATGAAAGTCCTGGCAGAAGTAAGGCTGTAACTCTTAAAATTGTGCAATGGCCAGACTGTTATTTTTCCCTGAGGATAATTTGAAAGAAAGGAAATATTTATGCTGGCTTTGAAATGTTTCAGTTTGGTCCCAAACCACTGACCTCCTAAAAACAAAGTGGAAATATGCCAACACCTCACTGAAAAAAGGCCATTCCTCGAGCGCGTGCTAATACCAGTCAGTTTGCCTGAACACTCACAAGTAATAAATAAAAAGAGCCACATGTCTGGTTGAATCAGAGAGCAATTAGGAACCTTGAATGAAGGTTTGCAGATGCTGGCTTTGCAATTTGTGGTTTGCACATTCCTGTTCCTACACTTTTTAAAGACTAAATGAGAGTATTAGATCAGTGAGGGCTGTCAGCACATCCTAGTTGCTCTAATATCCTTCCTTTTAGCTCTTATTAGTTCTATATTGAGTAAGTGTTTAAATAGTGAAAGAGAGGAATTTCATGCCTTCTTGCTGAATCAGAAAAGCCTTGAAATCTCCTGTTACTTTTATTTTTAGTTATTTGTGCCTAGGATTGTCTCCTCCCCAACACTTCACTCTTGGATCCTGTAAATCCATCTGAGAGTCACGTAAGGCAAAAGAAGTCATGATGGTATGAATTACAAAAGCCTGTGAACGTCTAGTTTTATCCTTACACCTGTATTGCTTTGCTACCTTTCCTCTTGCTCCCTTGCCTCACTT
>NW_010317229.1:32899-39337 GCF_000700745.2 Antrostomus carolinensis | reverse complement strand
CCCTCTCTTCTGAAGGCTGCTAGACAGCAGATACGCTCCTTCTTATCAGCCCTGCTTTCAAATGCTGCAGCTCATGGCAACTTTTCCTGTAATTTTACTTGTTGTAAGTAACAAATAGCCATGAATCTCTGTTCTTCCCTAACAGCCTGGGGTAAATAGTGAGCAAAGAAAAAGTTAATTGGAGTATTAGCAGCTTTAGCTTATTGGAAAGACATGGAGCAGTTAGAATAAGTCCAGAGGAGCCACGAGTGTGATCCGAGGGCTGGAGCAGCTCTGCTGTGAGGACAGGCTGAGAGAGTTGGGGCTGTTCAGCCTGGAGAAGAGAAGGCTCCGGGGAGATCTTATAGCGGCCTCCCAGTACCTGAAGGGGCTCCAGGAAGGCTGGGGAGGGACTTTGGACAAGGGCAGGGAGTGACAGAACAAGGGGTGATGGCTCTAAACTGGAAGAGGGGAGATGGAGCTGAGATGTGAGGAAGAAATTCTTTGCTGTGAGGGTGGGGAGACACTGTCCCAGGTTGCCCAGAGAAGCTGTGGCTGCTCCTCCCTGGAAGTGTTGAAGGCCAGGTTGGATGAGGCTTCGAGCAACCTGGTCTAGTGGAAGGTGTCCCTGCTGCTGGCAGGGGGGTTGGAACTGGATGATCTTTAAGGTCCCTTCCAACCCAAACCATTCTATGATTCTATGAAAGGAATAGAGTTAAAATGCAGATGGAGAGATGTTCTCTGAACTGTGCTGTCACTTCATACTGGCACAAGGGAATTGAGGATGTGTGTTGTCTGCAGCCTGGAATGGTTGCCAGCATATGAGGAAGGACTGCATGAAGGTCTTTGAATTGGGCTTTCAACTGGATGTCTTCCTACCCTAGGCTGAAGGAGATGTCAAACCAAAGAACAAGAAACATAGCAAGGCTGTGGCCTTGCTGGTTACTGCACAGGATGGCAGCTGCAGTGGAAGGAAGGGAGTTGGGTGTGCAGTGCAGGATCTGCCTTTGCTTTTCTATCTGTTCCTGGCAGCAGCATCAGCAATCCAACTCTGAGTCTTTCCTTTTGGCTTTCCATACCACCTCTCTCTCCCCATCTTATGGTAGAAACAGAACCATTCCTCAGCCTTTGAATACCAAAATCCAATTCTTACTCTGCTTCTGGGGTGGAAATAAGGCTTCCAGCAAAGGCTGGGCTAAGGGCCTGAATTACAAAGAACCCCCGTCAGGAACAGCAGCAAATGTCATAGTGTGGCTCCAAGACCCACTATGGGGTCTTGTAGACATGTGTAATTTCACAGGAGTTCTGCTTCTGGAGATCAAAAGTCAGCTCTTCAGCTGGGCTGGATTTGCATGTGCAAAATGTTTGTGAGTGCTTTTTTTGGCATGTTCTAACCTGGTATTCAAACAAAACTCAGAGGAGCTCATTTGTGGGTGTAAGAATTTTGTTGGAGTCTCCCTGATCTCTTTGTACCTGCGAATCAAGGTTTAGTTCCAGATTTTATGTTTGCTTAGCTACTCACAGGGTTGTTCCCTAACTCAGCGTTCAACATACTTTCAGGGTGATCCAGCAATAGGAAAAAAATTAACCTTAATCCACCAAACTACTAATTTAAAAGTAGAAAAACACCAGCTTCTGGGGTTTAGTCACTGCAGTTTTCCATCTGTTGTCAGTTGTAATTGCAGGGCACATCAGGCTTGATTGGCAGGGACAAAATAGTTGCTCATTCCATTTCTTATGTACCAGAAATTAAAAGGCAGCTTACGTTTGTGTGTCAGGTTTGTGATCACACAACCATGGAGCAGTGTTACTCCTTGAGTCCCCCTGGCACAGAGCACGTTTAAAGAGCTGTAGATAACGTGGCTCTCTCTGCACTAGATGAAATCTTCCCCTTGCAGTAGTTATGCACGTAGCCAGTTGTGCCCACTAGCTATACAGGAGGCTCTTGAGATACTCCAACAGTATCAACAACTCCAACAGCCTCCCAGTACCTGAAGGGGCTACAAGAAAGCTGGGGAAGGACTTTTCATAAGGGCAGTTAATGACAAAACAAGGGGAAATGGGTTTAAGCTGAAAGAGGGGAGGTTTAGATGAGATATTAGGAAGAAGTTCTTCACTGTGAGGGTGGTCAGACACTGGAACAGGTTACCCAAGGAAGCTGTGGCTGCTCCTCCCTGGAAGTGTTGAAGGCCAGGCTGGATGAGGCTTTGAGCAACCTGGTCTAGTGGAAGGTGTCCCTGCTGCTGGCAGGGGGGTTGGGACTGGATGAGCTTTAAGGTCCCTTCCAACCCAGACCATTCCATGATTCTATGATTCTATGATTAACAGATTTCTCTTTTCCCTTTGGTGGTGAGAGTGTTTGTAACTGTTCTGATCAGTAAGGTGCTGCATACTTAACCTGGTAAAAATATTATTTGCACCCAGACAGATGAAAGGAGAAGCAATTACCAAATACAGACACACTCTCTGGCATTTGAAACTCATCTTCTCTTGAGATGAAGCTCACCTGCCATTGAAAATCCTTCCAAAATAGATGTCAGCACATAAAAGTATTGTTAAACCTGTCGGCTGTATTTGCAATGGCGTATCAAAATGCAATAAGACTTCATGAGATGTTTTGAAATGCAAATACATCTACATTTAAACAAAATAGAGCCAAAGGATCACCCCAGCAAAGTCTGGGTAACCTCGTGTACTGATGAAGAAGACTTCAGTTCTAAGAATGAGATGACTTGTACCTAACTTTAGATATCTAAAACTCCTTTTTCTCTTTCAGGAATGTAAATAGCTTTTCAAATATTGTACCGTGCATTTGTACAACACCCCCACTCTGCTTGTTTGGAAGTGAAGTGGTTCTGTGCGAACTGCTGCCTGTGTTTGTTACTGAATTTTATCAAATATAGAACCATAGAATGGCTTGGGTTGGAAGGGACCTTAAAGCTCATCCAGTTCCAACCCCCCTGCCAGCAGCAGGGACACCTTCCACTAGACCAGGTTGCTCAAAGCCTCATCCAGCCTGGCCTTCAACACTTCCAGGGAGGAGCAGCCACAGCTTCTCTGGCCAACCTGGGACACTGTCTCACCACCCTCATATATTCTAATATGTCCTGTTGTGTTTGTCTAATCAAAGGTACGCAAGGGAAGGGGATTTCCCTTTCCCCAGTCCGCTGCCTGACTGGGTGAGCCAAACAGTCTGGTTTTTCACGTCTGATATTGTGATGAAAAGAAACAGGCCTTGGGGGAAATGACTGGTTTTCTCCTCTTTTCCTTCACAGCTTAGCATATCTAAGAGACTGGTTATACACCAAATTATGTGGGTGGGTGGCAATCCTGACACAGACTTTCCCACAACCTTTTCCTTTAGGTTTCCACCAGTTGTGTTAGCAGTGCTTGCTCTATTTACAGCTGATCTTAAAAAAAACCCCCAACAATCAATCAATCATCAATCAAACAAAAAAAACCCTCAAAATGTAGTTACAAATTCTTTTCTCAGGCAAATGATTTTTCATCATAAGGTCTTGAACTCTTCCGTATCACTAAATAGAAGAAAAAAACAGTTAATTGTATTAAATATTCTGTTGAAATCAGTACTGACTTCACTGAATGGCAGTGTCCTTTGACCAGCATCTTCCAGAAGACACTGAAAAAGGCAATGAAAACTTTTGTCTGTTACATGAAAGAGTAAACTGTTCATTGAAACACAGAATAGGAGCTACAGTCTACCCATCTGGTTCTCCATCCATCTGAGAAACTACTTAGATGAACAGGCTCACAGGGTCGTGGTTAATAGCTGGTTTTCTACCTGGAGGTTGAATACAAAGTGGAGTACCTGGTCCTTTAACATATTCATCAATGTCCTGGAGGAAGCTCTGGAGAGCATCTCATCAAGTTTCCAAATGGTATCAGACTGGGGATACCAGGTGAGAGCCTGAGGGCAGGACTGCTCTCAGAGTGAGCTGGGCAGCCTGGAGGGATGGGCTGGGATGGAGCTGATGAAGTTCAGTTCAGTGCAAAGCCCTGGCCCTGGGAAAGCACCTTTGGCAGCCAGCTGGCCTGAGCCTGCCTGGCTGGGGACAGCGCTGCAGGAAGGTGCTAGGGTTTGGAGACAGTGAGCGCAGGGGTGTCCATAGTGTCCTGGCAGCAGCCAGGACCAAGGGCAGCAGCAGTCTGGGCAGCATGAACAGGGACATGGCCAACAGATCGAGGTGGGGGTTGTCCTCCCTCTGCTCAGCACTCAGTAGATCACATCTGGATACTGTGTCCAGTTTTGGGCTCCTAGTGCAGGAAATACTGTAAAGTGAAGTGAGTTCAATAGAGGACCACCAAGATGCTCAGAGCTAGAGCACTTCCTGTGTGAGGAGAAGCTGAGGAAATGGAGATGGCTCAGCCTGGAGAAGAGACAGCTTTGGGGGGGATGTCACAGCAGCCTCGAGTACCTGTGAGGAAGTTATTGAGAAGCTGGAGTTCTTTGCTGGGTGGGAGAAGTATAACTTAAATGTGAGGGGTTCCTACTGGATATAAGGAGCAGCTTTTCCACCATGAGGACAATCAAACCTTGGAGGTGTGCAATCTCCATCTTTCAACATTTTTAAGACTCTACTGGATGAAGCCTTGTGCAGTCTGGTCTGACCTCAGAGCTGACCCTGCTTTGAACAGGAGCTTGGACCAGAGACATCCTGAGGTCCCTTCCAACCTGAATGATCCTGTGAAAATTACAAATTGGAAGGATCTCTGGAGGTCATCTGGTCAAAGTAAGGTGAGCTGAGATAATGCTCAGATGAGTTCTTAATATCTCCAAGCATGGAGACTCTACAACCTCTCCAGGTGACTTGTGCCACTGGTTGACTATTCTCAAGCATGAGAAGACTTGGCAAGTAATGGGGATTTGACACATACTTGATGTCTTTAAATAAAAGTTATGGCAATGTGGGTCGAGGTGGGGTCAATACGGATTGGTAGAGCAGTTAGCATCGATACAGATAATGTGGCACAAAACCTCAAGATCTTCTTAAGAACTGAAATAAGAGAACAAGTTTGTGTATTGTCGATATTGTCATTGCTGATCTGATTGATTAAACT
Organism: Antrostomus carolinensis; assembly: GCF_000700745.2. NCBI lineage: Eukaryota > Metazoa > Chordata > Aves > Caprimulgiformes > Caprimulgidae > Antrostomus > Antrostomus carolinensis. The sequence continues at coordinate 34,279 of NW_010317229.1, read as the reverse complement.
GTAGTTCTTCCATGTGTTTCGATGCACTATCACAGTACAGCTGTCTTGTTTTCTCTCTGTCCATCTCCACGGTTCGATAAAGCCGCTAATGTAGTGGATTCGTGGTGGATCTGCAGCTCCGAGAGGGGCCAGAAGTCAGCACAGTCTGTGCAGGTGTTTTCCTCAGCTAGTGTGGATGTGGTGCTGGCAGCTGGGCTTGGAGTTCACACACATTTATTCGGTGTGGAGAAAGGCGGGGGGGAGCTTACACTGCCTCAGGGGGTGTTACACCAGTCCAGGACAGTGGGTCTGAGTGCCACAGGTGTTAGACTGGTGCTTCAGAAGAGTTTTTATGTTGGAAACAGTATGTACGTTGGAAGATTGTATTGCCCACTCTGCATTGCACTAAAAATATCTATCATATAGAATCACAGAATCCCAGCCTGGTTTGGGTTGGAAGGGACCTTAAAGCTCATCCAGTCCCAACCCCCCTGCCATCAGCAGGGACACCTTCCACTAGACCAGGTTGCTCAAAGCCTCATCCAACCTGGCCTTCAACACTTCCAGGGAGGGGGCATCTACAACTTCCTTGGGCAACCTGTTCCAGTGTCTGACCACCCTCACAGTGAAGAACTTCTTCCTAATATCTCATCTAAACCTCCCCTCTTTCAGCTTAAACCCATTTCCCCTTGTTCTGTCATTAACTGCCCTTATGAAAAGACCTTATATATAGCTAACACGTAGTTTAACAAATCATGATGCGATACGTGGGGGGAAAACAGGTCAGTGGAAATGCAGAGGCTGAGGATCATTTCCATAATCTTCATTAATCCTTTCCTTTGAAGTAAAAATATTCCCAATGGCAGTCAGTGTCCTTACGGCATTTTGGCACCAGCAGCTGGCCTGTGGTGTCTCGAAATTCATCGTTGCGTATGAATAGATGCGAGTGGATAATTTAGAGCAGGGGGTTGTAGTTCCATAGGGACAACACATAAGAAAGCAAACAATGGCTTTGCGTGAGAGCCTGTTAAACCCTGTAAGAGCTTTTCTATAAATAGTGTGCTGGTTCTCTCAATCATCTTCGAGAAAATATTAAATCCAGCAGGGCTGGCATATGAAATCCTGACTTAGGAGAACTATAAATAATGACAAAACAAGGGGAAATGGGTTTAAACTGAAAGAGGGGAGGTTTAGATGAGATATTAGGAAGAAATTTTTTGGTGTGAGGGTTGTGAGACACTGTCCCAGGTTGGCCAGAGAAGCTGTGGCTGCTCCTCCCTGGAAGTGTTCTCGACCAGGTTGGATGAGGCTTTGAGCAACCTGGTCTAGTGGAAGGTGTCCCTGCTGATGGCTGAGGGGTTGGAACTGGATGAGCTTGAACGTCCCTTCCAGCCCCAACCC
>NW_010317229.1:28456-32879 GCF_000700745.2 Antrostomus carolinensis | reverse complement strand
AAATGCTGTTTCTTTCTAAAGAGATGCTAGAAAGGGGCATAATCAGTAGTTAGGATTGTTTAATGGTCACTGATCTGGGACATATGAGAAGTGATGTGATGTGATGTAATGGCCAGTTTGGGGTGTTTTGAATGACACTATGAGAGTCCAGCATGGGAAAGAAAGCGCAGCAGCAGGAAAGGGCAGTACCAGCCTTTTTGTAGCAGCTGCCTGTGTTCCTGGTTTAGTAGCAGTGCTGTCGTACCTGCAAGGAGCAGCAAGCGAGGTGTGAAGGTAGAGTCAGTATCCCCTAGGAGACCAATTACTGTAATTGAGGAAAACTAGGCAAAGGTTTGGTCAGACATGAGGTTTTGATGAGGCAGAGCTGCTGATTGCTTTTAGCTCCTTAAAAGCATTAGCTGGCAAGAGATGCTTCAGAGTAGAGCAATTTTGATTCAGGTTTGACAGTTCAGGCCTGTAAACAGTATCTAACAAATGCAAAGGCCTTATCTGAAGTCCATGAAATAAGTGGGAGTAAACAGATCGGTTGGAATATCTACAGTTTGGCAGTGGGACGTGAGGTTTGTGAGTGCTGCTACTGCTAAGCTGGAAGAAGAGAGAAGAGAGAAGAGAGAAGAGAGAAGAGAGAAGAGAGAAGAGAGAAGAGAAGAGAAGAGAAGAGAAGAGAAGAGAGGAGAGGAGAGGAGAGGAGAGGAGAGGAGAGGAGAGGAGAGGAGAGGAGAGGAGAGGAGAGGAGAGGAGAGGAGAGGAGAGGAGAGGAGAGGAGAGGAGAGGAGAGGAGAGGAGAGGAGAGGAGAGGAGAGGAGAGGAGAGGAGAGGAGAGGAGAGGAGAGGAGAGGAGAGGAGAGGAGAGGAGAGGAGAGGAGAGGAGAGGAGAGGAGAGGAGAGGAGAGGAGAGGAGAGGAGAGGAGAGGAGAGGAGAGGAGAGGAGAGGAGAGGAGAGGAGGAGAAAGTACTCAGAGAAAATGTGGGAATCCCTTGCTAATAGAGTCAGCCCGAGGAAGACTTGAGTTTGTATGTGTCTAGACTTTTGCCCTCTAAACATAAAAACCCAAATCTATGTAAATTGATTATTGAGACTGAATGGAAATTCAGGCTTTTTTTTGCTTTTTTTTCAGTAAGAATCTGTGCAAGGTGCTGGAGACAGTGAATTTTCCTTCACCCTCTTGTTACAGATCATAATTTGTCCATTTGTATGTGCCCCAAACTCACCAATCTCCTCTGAATCCTCAGCTATCTGCAGAGGAGGGAGCTTCAACCAGCCATGTGCACCAAGCCGGTCTGAAAATATCTTCCCTTCTAATTATTTTAAGTAATTTTACAAAAAACAACAGGGTTTTTTGCTCATTGCAACCTAAAAGGTTTCTTTGCTGCTTTAATGCACAATGTTGCACAGATTTCAAAGTTAAGATGCTATGAAACAGATGGTGAAAGGTTACTTAAATGCAAGGCCTCCTTTCTTTTGGCCAATTAATATTGATGAGGTTTAGGACTCGCCTTTGCAGGAACACTCAATAATGTAAATTAACTAAAAATGTGATTTTAGCATGGATTAGTCAAACCACATGAAGCCTTCGGTTGGTTAATCTTAGTCAGAATTAAGCTGGCCTTAATTTGATATAGCTGCCTTCATTTCCAAACTCAAATTAAAGTTACTTGACTTCTGAATAGAGATTTTATTAATCTGTTTAAAATTAATTTCTTGAACGTCCCTGTTTACACATGCTCTTGATAAGCAGCTTTGAATAAGGGTTACTTCTGTCCTGACTTGGTTGAATCACCAGCGTTGGTTATTCCCACGTTCCGAGGTGTGCTAGCTTGTTCTCTAGCTGTCCAGTCACTGGCCACCTCCTTTCAGGGGGAAAGGAAGGAGGATTTCTACATGTAAATTTTCCCCTTTTGTTAAGAAATGTTTACAAGGAGGTGCTCAAAATGTTTTCTTTCTTATCTTAAAGACCCTGCATTTTCTAGGACAGTGAATAATTACCGATATTCTTACTCTGGAGATATTTATAAACTCTGATTTATTTCTCCTAGCCACTTGGCAACCTCTACAGCATCACTTGTTTCATAGCTTCCTACCAATGTCATCTAATTAATGCTTTTGCATTTGGCTTGGGAAAAGCGGAGTCTTATCACCGCTCTCTTCAAGGTGCAGGCTGCTTCCAGGATGTACTCAAGGTAGCGCTGATGAGTGAACCTCGAAACTTCCACATTCTCCAAGAGTTTGGCTAATCATCAGAAAGTGTGGATGTTTATCTGGACCGTATTAAAGCCCCTTGGGTCTGCAAATTTAGGTTAGAAATCTTTTACGTAAGACTCCTGTTATTTCCTGTTCCTGACAAGGCCAGATATGCTCAGTGCCTCTTTGAGGTGGTATTTGTCTCCTGTTTTTACTACCGTTACAAGGTTATCAGGTCACCGGTTCTTGGATTCTGGTTCAGGAAAGGACTTAACCGTGTTCTCGGTCTTAAGAATAAAGCAAAACAACAAAGACTAGAAAATGTGCTTTAAAGGAATGAGACAGACAAAAGGAAAATCTATCAGAGGCAGAAAGAAGTTATGACAGCTGGGGTGCACGTGACCGATGTGAGACAGCAGACATCTGTAGATCATGAGCCTTTGATTAGTTTGTGGGAGAAGAGGAAAGTTGCTTATGAAAGACAGATCAGTTAAATGAAAAGATGAATTAAGAAAGCAAATGAACATGAGAAGGTGCATTTATGTTCAACTTATGGTTTACATTAAGCTTCACCAAGAAAGAAGGAATATAAATACTGTCCACAAAAGTATGGAAACTGATAAAAAAAAAATGGATTCACCTTTGTTGAAGATCAGAAAGGAATAAATAAAAGGAATAAAAATTTAGAGTACAAAAATGCATGAGCTGGAAGGGCTACCTAGTGCCTTCTTTTTCCTCTTGAATGAGCTTGTCATCTTAAGCAGGCTTCAGAATTCAGGCTTGTGGGTACAGGAAATATGTGTTTTCTGGGATTTCTGCAATTAAAGACCTACAGTTTAGGACATAATTTATGTAGGACTCACCCTAGGATCAAACTGGCTAAAGAGCCAGAAGACCAAGCAAGTCTAATCATCTCCCAAGATTTTAGGAAAGCAAAGACTTTGGCATCTGAAATCCTAATGCAACCATCCTGGCTGAGGCTTTGTGGAAGAAAGATGCAGTTGAAGGGCAAAAGATTAATCTCAGCCAAACTGAGAACAACAAGGAAAGAAGTTTTCTTTGTAAAGCTAATAAAATTTTAAAAACAAGCTAACTATTGAAGAAGTATCTGAAACTTGCCTTTGAACTAGAACAGCTTTCATGCAAACTCAACTTCAGTCTTCTGTGTGATAAAGTAAATAACTTTTTACCAAACAGATATTATTTTAATCTTTGTCCTTGAAGTTAACAAATTAACTTTCTCTGTGATTTCCCCATTTGTGACAGCCTCTGGCTGTGTTTTTACTGTCGTAACAGCTCCTGGCAGACTGTGTGTCTCTCACATTCACTACAGAGTAAACAGGAATTTTTTCTAAGGGTAACTGGCTGGTCTCCAGTGGAAGAATGCAAGTTATTCATAAGTTCTGGCAGGCTCATTTCTGCTTATTATGGTCTGTTTTTATTATGGATTTTATAAAGAAAAAAAAAAAGCTGTGAAATTTTTTTAATCTTTGGGATTATTTTATTCAAACATGTGGGAAATGACCTCCCCCCTTCACCTGCCAGCACATAGTTACATTGCTATTTGTCCTGACTGTGTTCAGCTTTTTTCCACCTTTGGTCACAAGAGGCTGCCAGAAGGTTATCAAGATGCGACTAGGACGTGTCATACTATTTTGAGGACATAATTGATGTTCCAAATATCCGTCACAGTTCTGGTGAAAGTCTGCTGGAGTGCCAACAGCATTGTCTGCCCTGCAGATTCCACCTCCCAAGCACAGGCAGCAGCAGCGGGGATTTCTTTGTGCCTGGCATAACCCCGACAGAAAAGGGAGAAAAGTATTTTAGGGCTTCCAGCAGTTTTAATATTAATGAGACAGAGCAGGGTCAGGTCAGTCCTGCTCTGTGCCCATGTCTTTCGTGGCCTGTGGCACCAGCAGGCCACAAAGATGATGAGGGGCTGGAGCATCTTTCTTATGAGGAGAGGCTGAGAGAGCTGGGACTGTTCAGCCTGGAGAAGAGCAGCCTGAGAGGGGATCTGATCAATGTCTATAAATACCTGAAGTGTGGGGGCCAGATGGATGGGGCCGGGCTCTTCTCGGTGGTGCCCAGTGACAGGACAAGGGGCAATGGGCACAAACTGGAACACCAGAAGTTCCAGACAAACTTCAGGAAAAACTTCTTTCCTGTGAGGGTGCCGGAGCCCTGGGACAGGCTGCCCAGAGAGGGTGTGGAGTCTCCATCTCTGGAGATGTTCAAACC
>NW_010317229.1:0-28409 GCF_000700745.2 Antrostomus carolinensis | reverse complement strand
GGGGTTGGACTGGATGATCTCCTGAGGTCCCTTCCAACCCCACCATGCTGGGATCCTGTGATTCTGTCCCAGGTACCTGTGCAGCAAAGCTTGGTTACTGTGGTTTTCCTGCTTTTCTCTGTTTTGGTCCCTAAAACTTTGTGGTTCTTCCTGTCTGAAGGAGGTGAGCAGCCCTCTGGTGTTTTCCCAGGGACTGGGGCAGTGTGTGGGATCCTCAGATGGAGCTGAGGCAGGTGCTGTGCATCGGCGGGGGAGAAGCTATAAAGCTGAAGGCAGATGTCAAAATAAAAGCAGAAGGCAATGAATTGTCCAAGCATAAGCTGTAAATTGGATGGAGGCTTCTCAATGGAGTAATGAGGTTCTTAGAAGGAGGAGTAGAAGGGAGTGAGGGAACTGGATGCATTATGAAATGGGTTCTACAATAATTAAACAGAAATACTGCTTGTGGCAAAAGGAGACTGAATTTGATGAACAGGAAGGTCCATTTCAAACCTAATTTCCTCTTTTTTCCTGGGTACACAAAAGCAACTGTAGAACTAGACTATAACTGAGGACTAACAGCACTTTATTGCCTGTGCAGAATGGGTGGATTGTTAAGCCACATGAAAGTGTTATCAGGACTCTAGCCTACGTACTGGATAAATCAGCTGGTGGTAATTGGAAACAGCACTACACTTAAGTCAAAGTGGTTTGCCTGCTAATGGGAATTCAGAACATTTCATTAAAACCAATAATAAATTGAATATTGAATTTTAATATTGGTAATGTTTCTATAATGTCTTTTAGTTTGAAATTTCAAGCTGCTTTATCATCAATACTGACTTAAATATTGCAAAACTCAGTATATAAATTGTATTTTATCTGGTTTTGTGTACAGGGAATGCAGAAAAAAGATGATTTCCCCCAGCTCACTCCAGGAGAGCTATATAAGGGCGAGCCATAGAACCTTCCAACACTGGATTTTCAGGTGGAAGACATCCTATAGGAACAGCATGCAGTCAGTGATGGGCATCAGCTATAGCATGTGATGATCAGGGCCCGCTGGTAAGCCTCATGGGATATTTTGTGGCTAACGTGAGCAGAAAACATTTATCTTCAGCTGCCGGTTGGTTAGAGTTGAGCAGACAGGTTAACTCAGTCCAATTTGTTCCAATCACCTCTCTTCCCATTTTCTCTTTTCCCTTTGACTGCTGGAGTGCCCGTCTTTTGTTTCCGCTAATGCTCAAAGGGGAGGTTTTAATTTCACATGAAAGAGCATATTGATGTGCGATGCCAGGGATTTGCACCAGCATTGCTGGCATACTCAACTCTCTATTTTGGCTGCCTCTAGAGATTTGGAAATTAGGGTATTAAAAAGAAAGGGGAGACTATTCATCATAATGCTCAGCATTATGTGGCTCTTCTAAATGTTCAAAGCACTGTCCAGACATCATCTAATGAATCTCATGATCTTTCCAGGGAATGGGAATGTAAACAGAGTTTATCTCCTTCTCTAACACTGAAATAAATTGCTCAAGGCCAGCAGTGGGAGAGGCTCCCCTTCTCTTGTCACTGCCTTCCTTCTAAAATCACTGGTACCAATACATCTCTTCAGGTCTGGTGTGGACAGCAGGATGAATGAGGAAGGATGCTAGGGGAGAAGGCGAGGTGCAAGCAACTCAGAGATAAAGAGTTCCTTGTGGGTGCATGTGTGAAAGAATAAACATTTTCATACCTATAAAGCACTGCTAATTCATGCCAAGTGAGCTTCCTTTTCGCTGCCTTTCTTCATCAGGAGGTGAGTTGAAATGAAGGAAACCTCCATCTCCCCTTCACTGAATGGCAGGGGTCTGATCAATTATGTAAAATGTTTGTGATACACAGCTGGAAGAACCAAGAGACAGCCAAGAGAGGAGGTGTACTCAGCCCATTGTCCTGAATGCAGGGCAATATTTCCTTTGCTTTTCAAAGAGGAAACCAGAGAAGCCCACTTTATGGCACCAATGCATTATTTTCAGATATTACTGCAACTGCTGTATCCCAAAAAGCTGATAGGATTCCTTTGACCAGCAAACTTTGAGAAGTCCATATTTATTTATTAAGACTGAAGACATGCATGCCACTCAATTTAACATTTGTGCATGAAAATTGTGAAAAGAATGTACCTTGGCTGCAGAATTTGTTCATGGATAGGGTCCTGAGTCTGCCTTGGAAGTAACACTGCATCATCTCTGCTCTTAAAGCACTAACTCATCCGCTCCTGCAGCAGAGAACAACGGAGAACATCCTTTAGGGACCAGGATTTTTGTGCCAGGAAGCTTTATCCAAAGGTGGTCACAGGTCAAGCAGTTTTTCATTCCTCTCCCTCACCTCCTTCACTTCACAAAGAACAGCAGATGGCAGGGGGGGAATTATTCCTACAGGGAAGATAGTCTCTTTATAAAAATTTTGGGAACAAAAATATTTTTGAGGTGAGTTATACCAAAGGTGTTTAATTAAGGACTGAATGAAACTTCTTTTCTTCTTGTTGAAATGGAGATTTGTGACATTGGATCTCCATGAAAAACATTTCTACTAATTTCAGTTAAAAATGGGGCTGCAAGGTGGTAAGTGTGTACCACCTGATGAGATTACAACTCCGAGTAGGTTGGCTGCTAGAAATGGATTGCTTTTTTAACCTGTGCATTTGAGATAGAATCTACCTGTTGAGTTCTGAAGTTCCCCTAGGTTTGAATTTTCAGGTGAATTTGGACTGAAGGTCTTGAAGCAGTTGGCTGGGAAAGTTGTCAAGCTTTCTACATCAAGTCCACTTTGTCATCAGGCTGCTTTGAGCTGTCTCACTTCTGTGTGCCCCCAAACAGTGCTGTTTGTTCATCCTGGTTTGCGTGTAAGCCTCAGGAGATGTTGGTGTTGGTTCAGTGCTGTGACTAGTGTGTGATGTTCCCTGAAAGTAGTTTGGGGTTTTTTTTTTAATTATTATTTTCTCTTGACTTACTTGTCTTTTCCTCTCTCATGATGTGAACTCTTTTTCTCTCCTGCTAGAGATGAACTAATAGTCACAAACGGAGCAGATTTTAGCGTTCCTGCTGCTTGGATGGACCCCGTATCATTTTTTTTTTGAGAAACATTCAAAATTAATTTTAATTCCACAGAAGCAATACAAAAAGTCACTGGATTGTCCCTCTTTAAAAGTCTTTCTCTCTCCTTCTCTCCCTCCCTCCATGACTTTCTTTTCCAAGTGTAGTAAATTCCTTTCCTTGTTCTGGGTGTTTTCATCCACTTGTAAAATTCACTAATGAATCTTTTGTATAAGTATCAGCCTGATCTTTCAGGCAATAAATGGGGATAGAAAAAAACAACAAAGCCAGAGTTCAGGTTTCTGTATTTCATACAAACCAGTCAATAACATAATATTTAAAGCACACATTTTCCCACATCTGCTCTGTTGTTGCTTTAGGTGTTGCCTACAGCTTTTTGCAAGCACAGCTTTGTGTTAAGCTGTTGGCAGCCGTGGGTCTCTCCAGCAGGAGGTTCAGGCAGGAGGGAGGTGTGCTGTAACAAACCATGAAGGAACGGCTCGTTTTGAACCATTTCACCATCTCAAAACCTTCCTGTGTGTTGATGCTCTGTCCATTTGGCCAAGGAACTTCCCAGCTCTTCTGCTGTCTCATGTCCTTCCATTCAAACCACACAGGATAAAAATGTTTCCCACTCGTATGGATTTTAAAATGTAAGATCTGATGAAGTAATCCTTTACTCACCAGATGGATACTATAATGGGATCCTGTTCTACAGATGGTACAGTGTTGTCATAGCTACAGAATTTCTAGTCACAGCAAGAATTAAAGAAACATTTTGAAAAAGAGGCTTCTTCCAGAAACCTCAGAAAGTGCCTCACATTCAGCGAGTTGGCCATTCTCTCAAGATCACTGCCTGGGCACTTAATCATTTTGATAACCCTCTTAGAAATAAAACAATAACCACAAACCCCACTTCCTCTTTAGGAAGTTATTTTTTTTTAATAAATGACTTATTTTAATGCCTAGAAAGCACATTTTTCCTGTCTGAGGTATGGGAAATGGAGTCCCTTCTAAATAGAAGATCATCTGTGCGTTTAATGTTCTGCTGTAAAGGCAGAAGCTATATGTTTGAGAAAGAACCTAGTTTGAGAAAGAACCTTGGAAGAACCAAGACAGACATGGACTTCCAGGGGTAATAAATGTGCCCCTGTGGTTTCCCAGCCATCAGTGCCCTGGCTGTCTAAATACAGATCAGATATGTCTACGTATGTAACCATCACACAACTCTTTGTAGTACAGATATGGGCCAGAGATGGGAAACAGAAGTAAAAGATAAGAGCAAAGTGGAGGAGTTTGGCAAAGTTGGTCTGTGTGGAGTGTAAAATCCAGTCACTTTGGAGCTCCTGCAATAAATTGATAAATTAATTAAATGAATGAATAGATAAGTAAATAAATAAAGCAAGCTCATCCAATAAAAATTACAAAAAAATTTGTGTGACCTTAAAATGCCACTGCACGGCAGAACAGATACAGTCTGATTGCACAGCAGAAGAAACAGAGCTTTCCTGGGTAACTATTGCCTGTTGATATATAGTTGCTTTTCTTTAAGAAAATTGTGAGAAGACTAGGTTTCTTCTGCAATACAAAAGGCTCAGAGAGTTACTTTGTAAAATACTTCCTAAATATTTGCTGAAAGAGCCTAAATTGTGCCAGTGAATTTCTTGGGTATTGCAAGGCAAATTTCCTTTCTGTGTTCCTCAAGGAGAGTAACTTTTTAGATTGTTCTTGTTATTTAAATCAAGTTAGCGTTTAAAACAAATCAAAACAAAACAAACCCAAAACGACAACAAGAAACCCCATAAACACCCTTGTCTGGTTCCTCAGAGTTATTTTGTACAGAAGAGAGACACAATAGCAGATAGTGGTGGTTGTTTTTCAGCAGTTTTTGCACAGTTGCTGAATGTTGCCTTCCCTGCTTCCCTGGGTATGCCACGAAGGAGCATTTCCCAGAGAGAGCTCAGTTCCTGTTTGGCCTCTGTTTCGTTCATATTTATGTACACAAACACACTGACGTGCAAAACAATAGCTCTTCCTCCTGCACACTAACGCACACATGCCTCCAGCGTGTTGTTTTCTACGTGGCAGGAAATGATTCCTGAGCTTACTCTGCAGTTAGCTGGGCAGAAATGAATCATAGAATCATAGAATGGTTTGGGTTGGAAGGGACCTTAAAGATCATCCAGTTCCAACCTGAAAGATCATCTAGTTCCAGCTCTTCCAAATGAAGAGTTATATATTCTTCTGCTCATCCCCAAGTGGAGGCAGGAAGATATTTCTTGTTTAATTGGACAAGTTCATCACTGGGCATGGGGCTTGTGTGGGGAACAGTGGGACTTTGCTGCTTCTAGTGTTGGCTACTAAAAGAAATAGACTTCCTAATAAGATTGAGGGCTGAGCTGTGTCCATGTTTTGACAGGCTACGTTCCCTCCTGTCAGCACCTTCTAACTTGAGGAAGAACTGGAGTCACAGCAGCCGCGTCCCCCTCTGATTTCCTCCCAGTGGTGTAAGTGTAGCTTTCCATAGGACAGCATTCTCTTTGTTAAACACAAGTGTTAAAAGTTAAATTCAGATTGTGACAGCTAACTGTCATTCTGTCTTTGAGCCGTTAAAGGCTGAAGTTTCACAAGTGAAGTGGTCTGGTCAGCTTTTGTTAGGACTGATGTAATTGCACAGGTTTCTTTAGAAACTTTGGGATGTAGATCAGTTTTTGCAGAGTTCTGGTGTCTCTGTTGAATTTCTACTAATCTGCCTGTGTTGAAGACCTTGTGGAATGGGAACATACTGGCTTCTTTCAGAGCTTCCCATGCTACACACCTTCTGCTTAGAGGATAGAGCCCCACTGCTAGATGAGAAAAATAATAAAGTAAATAAAAGACTGAATAATCTGAAGTTTTTTTGTAGGTTTCTTTGGGAGTAGTGTAGTAAAGAGTGAAACCCTTTAACCAGGCTCCAGGTGTCTTCCTACAAGTGGAAAAGCTCTTACAGCCCCACAACACATTGCTCTCTCTGAGCTCCTAGGAGCTGGACCTTGGGTTCAGCTCAGTGTGGATGTCACCTTCCAACCAGCAGGAGAAAGGCTTTGTCTTCTTGTCCTTCATAGCAGAGTTTAGTCCTCAATTCCTTCTCTCTATATTTGATCACTGTTCAAGAAGATTTTAAAAACCTCATAGAACTTTTCTAGAAGTGTGGATAGGGGAGGAAGGAAAGGAATATGGTGACCCCCAATGCCTCTGCTAAGAAGACAGTGGTCAGGCAGGTTTGTGAGCAAGGTGGTGCTTGGTGTGTAAGAGCAGTTCTGCTGCCAGCTCTAGGTGGCTTCTGCACCGTGGGAGATTGAGTTTGAGAACTGCAACAGAAAAAGAAATTTTGAGGGCTTTGAAAGAACAGCATGGTTAGTTAAATCCATGAAGGTAGTCGGAGGAGGCCCTTCCCAAGAGGTAGGTAGGAGGTTTCTAGAAGACTTTCCATCATTACATTAGACTTGCCCAGGTCAGCGGTGCCTATGGACCAGCAACCCTGTGGAAAGGTTTCTCGTGATGACTCTGCCCCATCAGTTGACCAACATTTGGAATCCTCGTTAGGCACTTCAGCTTGAATCCTTCCACTGTGGTGAAAGGGGGAGTGTGGTGCCAGAGCTGGATACAGACTGACTTTAATTGGGAAGAGCGAGAGGCTGTCATATGTGATCAAGAAGTTCACTCAGTGCTGTGGTATGGCTCAAGTTTTCCTTTCTGGGAGATTCCTGATCAGAAGTGTGGGTGCCTCCTGCATATGCTGGAGATGCTGCATTTGCTCAGGACAGCTGCTGTGGGTGTGCACCATGACCATTTGCTTGTGACTTCCAGAAAAAAACTGCTGGATAGAGAAAGATGCCAGAAACCATTGGTGCTGAGAAGGCCAGTTTCACTAGAAGACCCCTTTTTCTCCTCCCCTCTCCCTCCATTCCTCATTCTCCTCCATTAAACCCATGCCTGGCTGGTTCATTCATCTCAGAGTGGATGTACAGTGGCATTAGTGAGGAGAAAGTCTGTGTTTCAGTTTGTCCTGCTGTGTCAATGGGACAACTGTATCATCTGGAACTATCAAGCCAGTACCTTTTAACAGGAGCCCTGACGTACTTAAAAGGGGGGTGGGAAAGAGGGAAAACTATGTCAGTGGGTTGTGAGCCCATCTTCCTATAAAACTGAGCTAAATTATTCAAATATAATCTAACCTCAGGCAAAATAACTCTGACTGCAGAGTGAGACTGGAAGGACGGAGAAACAAAAATAGAAACTGGAGAAGTTAAATCTCTGTTAAGTTCCCCCATGTTTGCCCTCAGTGTTTCTTGTCTTACGTTTTAACGACTTAGCGCAACTAGGAAGCAAAAACATGCTGGGCATGTTGATGATCATGGAAAGCAGAGCGGTGTCCTCTCTGTACACATGATCACACAATCACAGAATGTTGGGGATTGGAAGGGCCCTCGAAGGCCCATCCAGTCCAATCCCCCTGCCAGAGCAGGAACCTAAATGAGATCACACAGGAAGGCGTCCAGGCGGATCTTGAATGTCTCCAGAGAAGGAGACTCCACACCCTCCCTGGGCAGCCTGTCCCAGGGCTCTGGCACCCTCACTGTAAAGAAGTTTCTTCTGAAATTTAAGTGGAACCTCCTGTGTTCCAGCTCACACCCATTGCCCCTTGTCCTACCATTGGGCATCACTGAGAAGAGCCTGGCTCCATTCTCATGACACTCACCCTTTACACATTTATAAACATTAATGAGGTCTCCCCTCAGTCTCCTCTTCTCCAAGCTAAAGAGCCCCAGCTCCCTCAGCCTTTCCTCAGCAGGGAGATGCTCCACTCCCTTCATCATCTTGGTGGCTCTGTGCTGGACTCTCTCCAGCAGTTCCCTGTCCTTCCTGAACTGTGGGGCCCAGAACTGGACACAATATATGAATGAGAAATTTATCTCATTTTGGAATGAAAATAATTTAGTGAACTTTTGGGAACATTCCCAGTTCTTTCTCTTCCTTAATACTCCTAATGCTGCTTTGAATATAGAAGTGCAGATGATCTGTCGTTATTAGCTGCTGGTGATGGGTTCTTTGTTTTCACAATCATTTGAATTTCACTGAGCTTCTCTTCCATTTCTTTAAACAAGAACTACTTATGATATTTCTGGATGTGCAGGGTTTTCAGTGTACAGCATACTTAACTGCTCTAAAAAGATGCAAACTACATTTTGACCTTAGCAGTTAGAGCGGCGTAGGCAGGCTGCGGAAGGATACGTCCCCAGGGATGGTTTTGGGAAACGTTCTGCCTACAGATGAGAAGAGACGGCAAGAATACTCTGATGGGAGCAAGGCAGGAGCAAAGCTAATGGAATAACATTGACATTTTCTGAGCCTGCAGTCTGGAAGCTGCATGACCCCTCGCAAATGGAGCAGGTTTGCTTTTATCCCACTTGCATTCCACATCAAGAGCCACGCAAAAGTTTTCCCCAAGTGTTGAGGCAGGTACTTGTGTAAGAGGAGGAGTGGGCTGAGATAGCAGGGGATTGGATGTACTCAGTTGTTTTAACAATGAACTGCAAATTGTGACTTTGGCAAGTCTTTATCTTCATGAATAAAATGTGCTTGGAGATCTCGAAATGAAACAAGTTATATAACAGAAGTTCTGGAAAGAAAGAAACAATGGGGACTATTTTAATGTAAATGTGTCATCTGAAAGCAGTGAAACTGTTATGAAATGAAGCGATCAGTGCAACCTTCATCCAAGGAAACGAACAGGTCTGTCTTCTCTTGTGTTTAATGAAGCGAGGATTCTTTATTATTATTTCCATTATTGTTTAACCAGGTTCAAAAGGTAATTAAAACACCTCTACTGGCAAATAACACCTAAAATGCACACAGTAAAAGTGGGTGAGGTGGGACTTCTTGCCAGATACTAGTATAATTCCAAGGTAAGAACATGGAATGGCCCAGCTCACACAATTTACTACTGTATCTGGAGATCACTGGAGTGTGAGCATCCGTGGGCCTGTGGCTTTCTTTTGGGTTTTTGCAAAAAACTCTGGATTCCCACTTAACTTTATATTCAGAGTACTTCCTGACAAAATGAAGTGGGAAAACAAGCTATGCAATTCAGCAGGTAATGAACGAATCACTGTTAAAGTAGAAAAGTTGAAGTTACCTCGGAGGTAGCTGTTCCTGGAGAAGGTTGAGTTTGGCATTTGGCAAAAATATAGGAAAAAGGCCTGGGGGCAGGAGAGAGGTGGTGTGTGTTGGCACTGGCTACCTCTTCCTGCTCTTCTGGTTCCTGGAATATTCATCTAAGAATACAATAATTGTCATTGAATCACAGAATAATTTAGACTGGAAGGGACCTCTGGAGGCCATCTAGGGCCAGCCTCCTGCTCAAAGAAGATCCAGTTAGATCTGCTTACTCCAGGCCTCGTCCAGGCTGGGTCTGATTATCTCCAGTAACGGGGATTTCATGCACTCTGGACATTTTTGACCACCTTCACTGTGAAAAAGACTTTGTTTGCATGTGACTGGAATTTCCCATGTTCCAACCCGTGTCTGTTGCCTCTTGCACTTCCAAGAGAGTCTAGCTTTATCTCCTCCACACTTTCCCATGAGGTGATTGTAGACATCTCCCCTCAGACTTCTCTTCGTAAGGCTGAACAAACCAGGTGGTTTCAACCTCTCCTCACGGGTTCTATTCAGGGGAATGTGATATCTGGAAACTCATTGCTGAGTTACTTCATTGGCATTTGCTTGGAGATGTTAGACTGTAGACTTTGGTTTTGAGGTACCTTGAAAATACTAATTAAAATTTTAAGTTGCTTTTCCTGTCCTAAGCAAAATAATAAAGAACCTGAGACACAAAAGGGTTCAATATCTTGCCCAGGGGTCCAGGGCTGAGAACAGTGTGCAGAAATCTTGAATTTCAGCTGGTGTCCTGTAGCCTGTTCTAGGACATGCTTCACCAAACAAGCTTTTAATAGGAGTGAGAGAGTTGGGGCTGTTCAGCCTGGAGAAGAGAAGGCTCCGGGGAGATCTTATAGCAGCCTCCCAGTACCTGAAGGGGCTACAAGAAAGCTGGGGAGGGACTTTTCTTAAGGGCAGTTAATGACAAAACAAGGGGAAATGGGTTTAAGCTGAAAGAGGGGAGGTTTAGATGAGATATTAGGAAGAAGTTCTTCACTGTGAGGGTGGTCAGACACTGGAACAGGTTGCCCAGAGAAGCTGTGGCTGCTCCTCCCTGGAAGTGTTCAAGGCCAGGTTGAATGAGGCTTTGAGCAACCTGGTCTAGTGGAAGGTGTCCCTGCTGCTGGCAGGGGGGTTGGAACTGGATGAGCTTTAAGGTCCCTTCCAACCCAAACCATTCTATGATTCTATGATTCTAAGTGGTGACTCGTTTTTACAGTGCTGGATCAGTTTTTAATGCGTCCTTACCAAAAAGATGGCTGTGTAGATTGGTCAGATTAACAGTAAATCACCTGCTAATGCTTTGCAAATAAAATCATCTTCCTTAAGCAAAGTTGCCAAAAGCACATGATGGACAGAGGCTGACGGTAGCGAAACGCTGGGCACCAGCTGCAACCAGTGACCACGTACGTACCTTAACCTGAACAAGCCCTCTGGTTAGAGCAGCAGCTCCTGCTTTGACACAGCACCAACGGATCTGTTCCTATCCGTTCTCAATCACCGTGTGCCATGAAAAGAACTGCTCTGTTGTGTAATAAACTTTTGGAACGGGATGAGCCACACAAAAATCAGAAGCTTTGTAGATTTAACAGCCTCTCTGGGTATTAAAGTGGGTTGACTGACAAAGCAGAGGAACAAAAGATAGCTCTGAACGGAATTATTGACATTTGAACAATGGGGTTGCATACCGTTGGATTTAGTGCACAGTAGATGGGTATGAGTCACTGTTTTCAGATTTATTTAGATTTGTGTTGCATAAGGAAGATATCTGGGTAATAAAGAGGAAAGTTGTATGGTTATAATTATTCTTACTTAATATCTAATCCTAGTGATGCTTAAGTCCTATGGCAGGTCATTGCTTCTGTCAGGTTATTGAACTCTTGCAGTGGAAATCTTTAACGTGATTCCTGGAATAATATTTTCTATTGAGAGGTCTTTGAGAATAAAAGATAGCCTTTCTTTGGAGAGCGGTGTGCTGTTGTACTCCGTGCCCGTTGTGTTTAACCTGGTAAATCCATAGTGAGATATACACGTGTTCATGCTTCTTGCATTAAAGTTGAAAATGCCTTAAATGCTCTGACTGGCAGAACCTAGAAATGGAGAACTGAGAAGAAACAAATTCAGTTATTTTTGCTGGTTTTGTTGTTAAGTGTTACTGTGTCTGTGCAAGGAAAACTCTCCCATCTGGACGTGGTCTCCTGACTGATTCTGAGTGAGCAGGGGAGATCTCCTGGCCTCTCTGTGTACTGGGTAAAACCTACGCTACAGAAATCCTCCATTTGCTGAAATGCCTGAAGTCTACAGGTTTGAGTTGTGTATTCATGCCTTGCCTTCCAATCCAGATGTCCACGATATGTGACACTTGTCTTCTTCAGGCTATAGATTTGTTTTGAAAGGAACTTCACAAGGGATGAATCTGAAACTTGGATATTAGGCCAATAATCATAATCAGTGAGTCAGAAAGAAATCAAATGTCTCTTTCTGTTTTATGCATAAACATAGAATCATAGAATCAAAACCTGGTTTGGGTTGGAAGGGACCTTAAAGCTCATCCAGTTCCAACCCCCCTGCCATCAGCAGGGACACCTTCCACTAGACCAGGTTGCTCAAAGCCTCATCCAACCTGGCCTGGAACACTTCCAGGGAGGAGCAGCCACAGCTTCTCTGGCCAACCTGGGACACTGTCTCACCACCCTCACACCAAAGAATTTCTTCCTCACATCTCATCTCCATCTCCCCTCTGCCATTTTCAAGCCATCACCCCTTGTTCTGTCACTCCCTGCCCTTGTCCAAAGTCCCTCCCCACCCTTCCTGGAGCCCCTTCAGGTACTGGGAGGCCACTAGAAGGTCTCCCTGGAGCCTTCTCTTCTCCAGGCTGAACAGCCCCAACTCTCTCAGCCTGTCCTCACAGCAGAGCTGCTCCAGCCCTCACATCATCCTTGTGGCCTCCTCTGCACTGGCTCCAGTAGGTCCATGTCCTTCTGCTGTTGGTGGCCCCAGCACTGGAGGCAGCACTGCAGGTGGGGTCTGAGGAGAGCGGAGCAGAGGGGCAGAATCCCCTCCCTCCACCTGCTGCCCACGCTGCTCTGGGTGCAGCCCAGGACATGGTTGGCACACCCATATCGTACCCATATCCAGGCCAAGACTCTTTTTTCAATGGATCTTTTTTGCACTCCTTTCATTACTTGTCTGTATTCTTATGATCTTCCATCCTAACAAAGGATTTCTTTCCTTCAGCCCAGTAGTTCTGTATCTGGCAATATGCAGGAGCAATCTGTGGATTTTTTTGCTGTTCAGATTCACCTGTTTCTTATAAGTCGGGGCATAAACTTTAAAAATATTATACCAGAAATTACATGCGGAGCTAAAAACTCCATCTGTCCACTGAGTGACCAGCTCAGAGGTGAGCACCCACTCGTACTTGACTGGCACCAGCTGGTTGGCTTTCTGCATATTTTATTTGGTTTGTTTTTTTCATTTTTTTCCTAATTTTTCCAGTGTAAATAAGCCAACTCCTTTTGTGATTTTTCTCGAAGCCTTCCTCTGCACTTGCTTTCACGTGGAACATTTTTTGTAGGTCTATATGATCAAAATTGTGTACAGATGAAGTCTCACAGTGGCAGCACAATGGTACAAGTACTTCCATGGTTTTTATGGAAAGCTGCTTCAAACATGCCAATGGCTGGATTTCATAGAATCACAGAGTCACAGAATACTGGGTTGGAGGGGACCTCAAGGATCATCTGGTTCAACCTTACTTGGCAAAAGCACGGTGTAGACAAGGTGACACAGTGCCCTGTCCAGCCAGATCTCCCCAGTACTGGGGAGTCCAGCACTTCCCTGGGGAGATGATTCCACTGGCTGATTGTTCTCATTGTAAAAAATTGTCCTCTTGGTTTTTTCTTTTATTTTTCATTGCACCACACAAGCAATCTATAGACATCTTGTTTCAGATTAATACATTCAAACATATATTTTTTTATTTCTTTCTGAAATCCAGCTGGAAATTTGTAGCTGGAATTTTTGTAACTGCTCCTCAACTGTGTGTGCATGACTTTGTATTGTGAAATGGCATTTCTTTTCTACTATAATATCCCGAACCATCCAGTTCTTTGTGGAGATACTGTGATCCTCCCCAATCCTAGAAATTTGCTGCATTGATGTCATCGCTCTCTTTAGTGCTAATTGAGGCAAAATGTTAATTTACATTCGGGGGTTATATCTATATCACATTTAACCTCAATTCCATCCTTGTTGCACAGTGGAAAGAGATTCTCAATCTACTTTCAACTTAGCCTTTTTGGGGAAAACCCAAGCATATGTATGCAGTTCATGCTGTATTTTTGCATTTACAACCAGCTAAAAATCAGCCGGAATGGTTCCATTAGTTTCTGTTTTCTGTGCTCGTTTCTTACATGTGTGAGAATGTGCGTGTGAGTTTGTTTTCTTGTGTAGGCGTTTTGTGACGACCAGCTGATATCCTGGGGACCACTTAAGGGCCACAGGTTGAGAAGCAGTGATAGAACAGGTCTGTATTTCCTTTAACAAACATTTTCATATGTTTGTTTTTATGGCTTTTTATTGTAAAACTTTTATTTTAAATATTTCATTTTCATTTAATTTTCAAGGTCTAACTCCACCTCTCCTAAGCGATTTGTAATTTACCCTACATCTGGCCTCCAAGACATGTTTATTGTTCCCTTTTCTGTTATGCTTCCATCTAATATCATGCAGTCTTTTACTCCTTTGATTAAAATAAACCTTAAGCCTTGTAAATATTAAAGCCCCAGGCCTTATTAGTTTCTGATTTCAATATCTGGTGTGTGGATGAAACCAGATATTGAGAAAGATACGCTGTGTGTTTTCTATATGAGAATACAGTGTAATTGTAAAGACAGATGAATTAGTTGTGTGGAAGCATGTCCCTTGCTGCTGTTGCATTATAGGCTCTTGTGGAGCAAAGTTTATTATTTTATTGGTTTATTAAATGTATACACCCAGCATTCAAGAAAATATTACTTTACCTAGCACAGGAGACCACCTCCCTAATGATACAAGCAGCTTTGTAGATGGCCCCCCATTATTTCCTTAGTAAGTTTTCCTCTTCATGTTTGTTCATGTTCATATAAGAAAAGAAGATATTGTATGTTAGCAGTGGATGTACCAAACCTGCAAGAAAAGCTTGAGAATTCAGCTTTCTCTCTGTCTGAGATAGATAACGTTAGTGTCTTTCAGGCTGATTCTGGAGAGACATCCATAAAGTTGAGATATTCCAGATCAGCCAGTCCTTGAATCCTTTATCAAAGCCGTGCTTCAACATAAGCTTCATCCAGTGTTTGGTTTTTGATGCAAAACATGTTCCCCTGGAGCTGGGCTGAATTGATGGGTTCCTGTCCTACTTGCTAGGGAAGCAGTTGTGAGACAGTCCTTGCTTCCTCTAGCAACTAGGTGAGGACTTCTGCATTTATAAATACAGATCTAAGGCAACTTCTCTCAAAGTCTGATACTTTGCAATTATTATACTGATCCTATAGCGATGTAGAAAAGTTAATCAGAGAAGTTAATGCAAAAAAGCTGGCTATGACTTGTGCTTCCTGTGGACATCATGTGTTAACATTGTCTTTGAAGTGAAAATATTATTTTTCATATCCCTGTATCTCTAGGTCTGTAGATGCGCTTTATTGCAGGTCAGTGAATGTGAAGCTGATCTATAAGAGTGAATATTGTGTGTTGTAAAACACTTCAGCTGAGTAAACACAAGACATAACTCCAAAATAGCTTCTGTAGGGAGCTGAATAACTGTTTCTTGCAGTTCTTCTTATCATAATACTCAGCATTACAGAAAGGTTTGTGCCTTTAAATGACACAAGAGATTTTCTATCAGTTACGTGTGTATTACTGTAATTGTTCAAGAATTTAAACTGTAAAATAGAATCTCAAGGCCACTGTTTATGAGCACATTTGGCTCAATTAAAAAATGGGTATTGCAGCCTTTGATTTATCTGCAAGGGAAATATAAGACAGCGAATGGAAATGAACATTCTCTCTTGCTTTCTGCTGCAGGTGCCTTCAAGATGATCTGGAAGGACTGTGTCTCAGGGAGGGAGTGGCTGTATTTGCATCCCATGGTTTATCAATACATAAGAAACACGTAAGAGATGCAAATGTTAAAATTGTTTTAAAATTTGTGCTTGCTTTTTTGCATTTTGTTCTTAGCTGGGCAGGGGAGGGCATTTTTGTAGGACTGGCTTTTTTGGAACCATATAGATGCTCCCAGCGTGAGTGGTCCTCACAGTTTTGACTCCTTTTTTATTTCCAAAAGTTTTGATTCTTATGTGATCAGCTAAATCTGAGATCTAGGACTAGTTATAAAACATAATGAGACTTGGTAACTCGAAGTGTTTGCTCAGCAATTGCCAAGTGTGTTAAATAGCACCAGATGGTGCTGGGGTTTATTCATGAACAGGAGGTTGTTCTTGGAAGAATGGGGCATGGAGAGGAGATTGCCTTCATGGATGTGGTGGTACTGAAGAATTCACAGCGTGATTTCTGGGTTTTGTAGCATAAATAATAACTCTTGTGCATCACACGTACTATGTATTTCATAGCCCTTTACAGTGAGCTCATAGTAGTTGCCTATTTTGGTTGCCAATTTGTAGAGTATTTATACTGACAGAGATTATTCCTCCTTAAGGAGACACTATTAATCAGATTAATCAGATTATGGCACAAACATCTTTAGCCCTATATTTTTTTCCAAATACCTGGAAAAAGTATTATTTCCCATTACATTAATACATTTAATTCTAGAGTCTGCAATTACATCCGTCACCAATTCCTATATATAGACTGTTTATAATCCCAGTTAGTGAAATTACAGTTGCTTCAGTGTCAAAGCAAAAAATCAAACAGAAGTGTATTAAATCTAATTTTCTGCTCTTCATGTAAAGCTCTTCTGCTAAGATGAAAATACAATGTAACTCAAAACACAGGCAAAAATGTTGGGGAAAGTTGAAACCAGTCTAGCTCAGCTGTTTTTAATTTAACCAATTACCTTCTGAAATTCCTCAGAACTGTTAGTGTTAGCTTTTAACAAAGCCTGAAGAAAATGGGGAAAATAACAACAGTTTTCAGGTTTGCCATGTACTCTCAATATTTTAAAAGGATGAAAAAGTGACCCAGAAAATTACTGGACTGTTTGCTTGGTGTCAGTTGTGGTGAAAGTCACAGGACAGGTAATGCAAGACTGTATCAGCAAAGAACTAGAGGCTAAAAATATAGTTACTGCTGGTCAGCAGGGTTTCGCAGAAGGTGGGTTTTGTTGACAAATGTGATGTTCTTTTCTGGTAGAACAATGGGACTGGTTGACTTAAGTTTGTAAGGCATTGTAATTGAGAAAACCTGCACTGGGCAGAATGAAGAGGTTGAGTATTAGATGAACTAAAAACAACCTTACTAGAGTGTTTGACTGTGATCAGTGGTTGTATACAACAGGCAATGGCGTTAAACTGGAAGAGGAGAGATGGAGATGAGATCTGAGGAAGAAACTCTTTGGTGTGAGGGTGGTGAGACAGTGTCCCAGGTTGGCCAGAGAAGCTGTGGCTGCTCCTCCCTGGAAGTGTTGAAGGCCAGGCTGGATGAGGCTTTGAGCAACCTGGTCTAGTGGAAGGTGTCCCTGCTGCTGGCAGGGGGGTTGGAACTGGATGAGCTTTCAGGTCCCTTCCAACCCAAACCATTCTAGGATGATTCTATGATCAAGGCAGTGAACAAGGCAGGGTCCCTTGCGATCACATTTCTTTCCTGCTATTCTGCTATTTCCTGCTCATACTATCAAAATCCAGATGCATCTCTACAGTCCCTACCCTGAGCAAAGACCTGGGTGGGGTTTCCTCAAATTCTGGTGAGGCCCTCAATGAAGACAATGACTTAAAACCAAAAAACCTGATGCCTGATTGGTCACTGAGCTCTTCCACCAAACCCAAGCAGTCAGGCGTCACTGACTTGAGCTGTTGGTACTGGTCAGACCTGAGGGCTCTCTGTGGATGCCGGCTGTAGGATGAGCAGGGCCGTGCCAATCTGGCCTCTTACATAAGCACTGCATTTATATTTTTCCATCCAACATTGCTAATATTGCTCTCACATTTGTTTATGTTGGTGTTCCCTTTAGGTTCCTCCATATGAGACAATTAAGAAGTTGATTAACCCTGCTGCTATACTGAATATTTTTGCCAGTCTTGGGTTAGGAACAGTAACAACTTCATACCTTCCACAAAACTTGTTCTGCCTGTAGTCAGGTGTTCCTGGGCCTATTGCTGCCAATCTACCTTAGAGAGTTCAAGGAGGCAGAAGAAAGAAGTTTGGACAGTAGTGACATCTTGCAGTATGTCCTATTGCTTCTGTTTAACAGTAGGTAAAGAAAATAGCAATATTAATAATTATAATTTCTAAACCTTGAAGGAAAAATTTAAATCCTTCTAAAGAATCTAGGCAGTAGCAAAGTATAGTCTCAGATCTGTTTTACTGTTGGAGAAACACAGATTTAAGTATTATTTTCAAAGCCACTAAATGAATCTATTTTGGAAGCATCTACCATTTTAGCTGATGGTATAAAATGGTTTATATTCCTTTGTTCGCTCTCCCACCCTTTTTTTATGAATGAAGGGAAGAGAATACGAATAGGAGCCTATAAAATAGTATAAATGGATGTTTTCAAAAGCAAATCTTTCGGCCCCCAAGACACCAAGTTCTGACTGAGAATCTCTCAAAAATTAGAAGCGGATTCCAGCAGCGCAGATGTGTTTGTGAACACAATGAAAGGGTTCTCCTCTACCATCCGATGAGTCTTTGTGGCACTGAATGTCCTTTTCAAGCTGGCAGTGGCTTGGCAGGAGGGTGCCGTTCTCCCAGGCTTCACGTACCGTGTGTGACCCTTACTTGGAGAAAGCAGCACCTGATACAGCATTTCCCTCTGCTCACCTCTGTCACCAGCATTGCAGGATGAACGATTGCAGGCAGAGGTGGGAGCAGCCCCAGACTCTGAGGAGCAGATGTGGATGTTCACAGCAGCCGTTCCGTTTGGGCTAATCTGTTGTAAAGGTCTCCACCTTGTGGCAACTGCTGTAAAACGTGCGGCCTGTTGAGCTGCAAGCACCATTGATGTCCTTTAACTGAATGAAAACCTGAAAGTCAAGCTGTGCGCTTTGCAGTTGTCCTCTTACTTGTCCAACAGTGGCCACAGAGATGATGAGGGGCCTGGAGCATCTGCCTGACGAGGAGAGGCTGAGAGAGCTGGGACTGTTCAGCCTGGAGAAGAGCAGCCTGAGAGGGGGTCTGATCAATGAAGATTGCCTCATGAAGATACCCCCTCCAAAAAGGTGATGGAACCCCCATCCTGTCAGGCAGGAGGGGGAGACCTGAGGGAGCCCCTGCCTTGTTGCTGCCGGGCAGAGGCAAGAGACCAAAAAGACAATGAAGGTTGGAAGAAAGTCCCAGTTCGACATCATGGGCGACTTCCCTCCCTGCCTGCTTTGCCCGCTCAGGTGCCCCTCCATAATAGGTTCGAGGCCCTGCAACCTGAAGGAGAGGTAGGAGAGGCAGGGGGGTTGGACTGGATGATCTCCTGAGGTCCCTTCCAACCCCCACCGTTCTGGGATTCTATGATTCTTTGCTAAATCGCCTTTTGTGAATCCTTAAAAACATACAGGAATGGGAAAGAGGGCTCTCAAGCCGTGGTCTCCTGGGCTCCTCTGTGACTGTCGCAGGATTCATCAGAGTGACAAAAATAGGGTGTCCGGCACGAGGGAGGTGAGATGAGCTGGAGCATTACACCGTGCTGTGCCTCAAACCAAGGGTTCAGACTGTGCTCCGTTTGGCAGAGCCAATTAGTTTCACAACTGCTCATTACTCTAAAACAGTAGAGAGTAATTAAGATGTAATGAGAGCTGCAAGCCCTTATTTTTACGATGTTTTGCAAGAAGGAAAGATCCTGTGTTTAAGTTTTAGAGCTGGCAAGTAGAAAAGCTGTGTGAGAGCATGTTTGGGATCCAGTGAGGGACAACACACCAGCTATGTTACAGTCGCTTTTCTGAGCACATCCTGAGTGAAAAATTATGCACAAAAGGAGAATCCATCTACACAGAAACTGTCACTGAAATAGCTAACTCTATTTCAAACCAGGACTTCGTTGGTTTGGAGCAAGTCTGGAGTCGGTTGCTGCTGGTGAGTAGTGAGACACAGAGGATCCTGGAACAGAAGAGTTATTTCATAGAATCAGACTCACAGAATGGTTTGGGTTGGAAGGGACCTTAAAGCTCATCCAGTTCCAACCCCCCTGCCAGCAGCAGGGACACCTTCCACTAGACCAGGTTGCTCAAAGCCTCATCCAACCTGGCCTTCAACCCTTCCAGGGAGGAGCAACCACAGCTTCTCTGGCCAACCTGTTCCAGTGTCTGACCACCCTCACACCAAAGAGATTCTTCCTCAGATCTCATCTAAACCTCCCCTCCTCCAGTTTAGAGCCATTTCCCCTTGTTCTGTCATTAACTACCCTTATAAAAAGTCCCTCCCCAGCTTTCTTGTAGCCCCTTCAGGTACTGGGAGGCCACTATAAGATCTCCCCGGAGCCTTCTCTTCTCCAGGCTGAACAGCCCCAACTCTCTCAGCCTGTCCTCACAGCAGAGCTGCTCCAGCCCTTGGATCATCCTCGTGGCCTCCTCTGGACTCGTTCTAACTGGTCCATGTCTTTCTTGTGTTGAGGGCTCCAGAACTGGACACATTTCCAGGAGGGTGTGCACAGAGCTGTGCTCAGAGGATGCTACATCCAACCAGGCTGGTGTTGGTGATCCAATCTGCTATCACATGCTTGTTCTTCAGAGGTCGGGGCAGGAATGAGTTCAGTTAGAGCAATTGTGATCTACTTAATGGCAAGCCAGGTCACTGTACAAACCAGGCAGGCAGGTCATCCATTAAAATATCTACCACATAACATGAGGCAACCACCTTTTGACTTTCTAATTGGCCACGTAGGTCACTCAGTAGTAGTTTTAAAAGTAGTTTAGCTTCTAAAACACTAGTAGGTTTTAGAAGCCATTATTTTAATGCTTAATTTTAATTTTGCCACTAAATGCTGATGGTGGATGCTATAAAAGACAACAGTTTTAGGCAGACCTAAGCTTTTGTCTCCCATTATTGTGTCATACGGAATACGTTAATTGGTGTTGATAGGTTTTTGTTAGAGATGACCTCGTATAAATTTTTGCCAGTCTTTCAAAGAATATCTGTTAAGGGAAAAAATTCAGCAACTTAAGAGAGAGAGAGACTGTCTTCAGAGGCAGAGAATCATTTCACATCAGCCTTTTCTGTGGTGATTTCTCCTGAGAGCTGAACGATGCACCGCAGTGTTGGTTGCCCACTTGAGAACAGAAAGAAGCTGGTGTGTTGCTGTTTCACAGACAACCTGGTGCTGTTTATAAGCAGTGGATTGTCAAAGCACTCGGCGTGCAATGAAAGGCCACAGGCTGAAGCTCCACTCACTGAAAAAATAATATTGCTGAGAAATTTTGACATTTGGAGTCTCCAGAGACAATGTGCACATCTGCCAGTGACTCAGTTCTCTGTCATGTCTCTAAAGGAGACTGAAAAGAGGAGGAGGACACTGTTTGCATTCCTTTGCATGGTTGTGCACACTTTGCTTAACCTTTAGCAGACCTACGGAGACATCAGTCTGGACTGGCCGTGCCGATGTGCTGTGCGATGCTGTATCTGTACCCAGTTAGGCATCTCCTAGGTCATAAGATTTCCAGATCAGGACTGCAAATCACCAGCTGTGGAAAAGATGGTTTTATGGTAGGGGAAAGGGAAAAGCAGCTGAGGAGTGCTGCAGGAAAATACCACGGACAGCAGGACAGACCCGAGATCTAGGGCAGGTTTCGTATGTGGTTGTTGGCTAAGAGATGACATTGGAAACTGCTTGTAGAAACCTTTTCACTGGATATGATTGACCCAATTTAGAATAGAATAGAATAGAATAGAATAGAATAGAATAGAATAGAATAGAATACAATAGGCTATTTCAGTTGGAAGGGACCTGCAATGACCATCTAGTCCAAC
This sequence comes from Antrostomus carolinensis, assembly GCF_000700745.2. NCBI lineage: Eukaryota > Metazoa > Chordata > Aves > Caprimulgiformes > Caprimulgidae > Antrostomus > Antrostomus carolinensis. The sequence continues at coordinate 7,047 of NW_010317229.1, read as the reverse complement.
TGCCTGACCACTTCAGGGCTGACCAAAAGCTAAAGCCTGTTGTTAAGGGCGTTGTCCAAATGCCTCTGGAACACCAACAGGCTTGGGGCACTGATCACCGCTCTAGGAAGCCTGTTCCAGTGTTTGACCACCCTCTCAGCAAATAAATGCTTCCTCATGTCCAGTCTGAACTTCCCCGATGCAGCTTTGAGCCATTGCCACATGTCCTGTCCCTGGATCTCAGGGAGAGGAGCTCAGCACCTCCCTCTCCATGTCCCCTCCTCAGGAAGCTGCAGAGAGCCATGAGGTCACCCCTCAGCCTCCTTTTCTCCAACAAAGTCCTCAGCCACTCCTCACAGGACAGGACGTGCCTTCCAGCCCTGTCACCAGCTTTGTTCCCCTCCTCTGGACACATTCAAGGACCTTCACATCCCTCTTAAATGCTGGGGCCCAGCACTGCACACAGCACTCGAGGTGCTGAACACAGCAGGACAATCCACTCCCAATCTATCCTTGTGTTTGGTTGTAATACCTGGTGGAAGGACGGTAGAAACTCTGGTTGCATTACAGAATTATTCATGATTCTAGTTGTCGTATCATATAATTATTAGTGTAATATATAAGATCAAGAAAAGTCATAAACACAACTAAAGCTCTAGATGCCCTCACAAAACATCTACTACTCTTTGATGTTGGAGCAGTCTTCACTCCAGTATTTTTAGCAAGATTATGGCCATCTCATGTGATGGAGAGAGCAGCCTGATTGAATCTCTGCTTCCTCTCCCAGCCCTGATTAGCCCAACCTTCTGAAGCAGCTATGCTGTGTCTCAGATGTGCTGTTTCCAGGAGAGAGACAAACACAACTGCAGTGCGTTAGGCCACCCCTTTTAGAGCAGAACCTGTTCTTTCATTCTCACCTCCTCCATCTCCGGTCCCCATCCCCAGGGAAATATGAACAGATTCTCAGTACAGGACTGCACACAGCTCTGTTTTCAACAGTTGTGTTTGATCATGGGAGCTGGTACTCTGCTGAGGTTACATATCTGTGTTTGATCATGGGAGCTGGTACTCTGCTGAGATTTGTACTAATCATAGCATCCCAGACTGGTTTGGATTGGAAGGGACTTTAAAGCTCATCCAGTCCCAACCCCCCTGCCATCAGCAGGGACACCTTCCACTAGACCAGGTTGCTCAAAGCCTCATCCAGCCTGGCCTTGAACACTTCCAGGGAGGGGGCATCCACAACTTCCCTGGGCAACCTGTTCCAATGTCTGACCACCCTCAATTCTCGCTTCCCACTTAATAAGGTTTTTGAATATATTCTGAAAAGAGAGCTTTGTTTAAAAAAGAAAAGAAAATTGATCTTTGGAAGTCCTAAGGTACCCTGATCACATGAATTTTCTCAACTTATATGCCTTTTCTTGCTGTCTAAAAGAAAAAAACCCACAAGCTTCATCTACACTGACTAGATTTAGCTACATCAAAACCAAATGGATCCTCTTTCTTTACCCAGTCAATTTGAAAAGAATGTGACAAATCTGAATTCTATAATTATTGATATTAATTAAAAATAAACAGCATGTCACTTCTTGATTTCATCCACCTAAACCTTCAGCAGGCCATATTAGCTTTCAGTAGTCTCAGTATTAGCTTTCTGCAGAAATCCAGGGAGACTGTAAACAATTTAGAAATGTATCTAACTTTCATGTTTGTACAGATAATCCCCTTTTTCTTCTCAGATCTCAATTCTCTGGAAAAATTGCCCTGGATCAAAGACAGTCACATCACATTCTTTACCCACTGTTTCTGTTTCAATGCTCAGAAGAATACACAGCCCATTATCTTAATAATTGAGTTGCTGTGCCTTTGAGTTTGTGCAAATGCTACCTTGTTCTGGACCACGAGATCCAAGAGATGTCGTCACATAAGAGCATGTGTCTAATCTGGACCTTTGTTACCGTGTCCTGGCACCAGGAGATAAACTTTGCACAGGAAGCAGAGCTGTAGCCATGCTATAGAAGCAATATTTGGTGCAGCACCTTCTGCTTGGTTCATAAAAATGTAACTTGATAATTTAGACATCTGTTAGTCATTATAGCTGTATGACTTCAAAATCTGAATGTCAGGTAACAAGCAACTTCAAGCCCAAAAGGGAAACCAAAGTTGTATCAAGGAAATGATGTGACTGTTTGTTAAGAGGGTAATTGTCTTACTTGAGAGCTCTGTACGTCCAGACTTCACTCAGCATAGAGAGAAACCAGGTCTAATCACGATCACAAAAGTTTCAGTGGTACCAGTACACAGTTTCTATCTGATGTCTTGCCCTGAAAACAAGATCCTCTTGCCTGGCAAATTCTGAAAGCTGTTTTGTTAGTTAAAAGTAGTTAAAAATGCTGCAGAACAAACTCGGAATAGCTGAAGTGAAATGCCTTTGTTTAAAACCAGTTACTGAAATCTTTGAGTATTTTATTTTGCAAGAAATGGTAATCCCTCTGTTTCCAGATGGACTTTTTAATTGAAGATCTGCGAGAACGGTCTCTCGATGATGCTATCTACAGTACAGCTTATTCTATAATACAATTTAAAAATTGCATACTAGTATTTTAATCTACAGAGAAGACCCATTCCCAGCTCCTTGAGTTACTGGCCCTGTGCTGGAAGGTTACGTTGTGCATGTTGTAGTGTGGCAGATAACAGACAGGGTTAGTTGGATGCTGAATGTTGCAGTTTAACTGTATATTCTCTCTGGTGTACTTGGAAGTAAATTGTCATCAAGATAGACTGCCTTCCCAAAGACAGCTGTGTCCCTGCTCCGACACCGTGCTGTCATTGACGTGTGTGGACAGGGGGGACTTGGCCTGAGGACCTCAGTCTGATTCAGAAAACCTCGTAATGGAAATTAAGTGCACAAACAGGAGAAGTGAGAAAGCTGGTCAGACTAATTCTGGTCTCTCGTGCAGCCTCTCGTGCAGTCTCTCATACTGAAGTAGCAGCCTATGCTGGACACGATCACATTGCCTGTATAAAAAGCAAGTCTGGTCCAGAGATGGCTGAAAATGAAGTAAAGAAGCCTGCTAATCTCTGTGAGCTTCATTTCAGGCCAGTGAGGAGTTATTGTTTATATTTAACTGTAATCAACATTATTTCAGATGCCTTTTGCTTTTAAACTCTTAGACCAGGAACGTGAAGACAGGAGGTAAGTCTAACTTGAGTAGATAACTGCATGGAAAGAATGGAGCATTTAAATAGGAATTTGTCTTTTTAAGCATAGCCGTGATCATTTTCTTACAGAAAGTCTGAAACTTTTCCTGTGTCTACGCCAGCAACTGCAGTTGCAGGAACAATTAGTTCTCCCAGCTCAGCTAATGTTAATTAGTGAGGATGTAAATGTATAAAGATCTGTTGGGGTTCTTCAGAAAGGGCTTGTCATCAAGTTCTACAAAGTAAGGAAAATATGCAGCTAACTCTTTTGGACCAGAGACAAACCACAGGCAATGACCAAAGCGTCACTTGATGCTCCACGGAGTTAGAGTAGAATGGGCTCGCTTGTCTCTGTGCCACTGTGGTTTGGCTTCAAACCAAGTTTCTCTCTTGCAAGTTGGGCTTTATAAGAGCAGCTTAGCCTGTGACATGGAACTCACTTTAGACTGAGGTCTTGAACTAGTGACAGCAACCGTTGCAGCTGAAGGATCCAGTGACCATAGGAAAATTACAGCTGCTCCTTAGAACTGGCTTTAACCGCTACACTGCGAGTACTTGGGGGGTTTGTCACGCTGCACCAACCTCATGAGATCCGTATGGGACCTCATTTTACACCCACCATAGCTGCAGACAGGCTTGTTGGCTTCGGTATGGTTTTTGTAAGGTAAAGCCGAAAAGCCGCGAGGGCTGTGTAGACCAGCTGCAGCTGTGAGTATTTATGCAAACAATTAGATTTTCTCGAGTCTTAGAAAATGAGCTTGCAATCTTGCCAATGTAAATTGGTTTATAGCTTCTCAGATAACTCCTGCTTTTGGTTTGTCTGGAAACATTGTACGAACAGGACTTCTTAAGGGTACCAGAACCAGAGTTCAGTTCTGGTCAGAGGTAGGGGGCTGGCAAAGTGAGCAGAGAGCCGGAGAAATGAAGGGAGGAGCTGGCTGACAGCTCTTGAGCTGCTTGGAGAACTCTGGCTCCTGATTCACATGTCCCAGCATCTTAGTGAGTGTGTATGGGTACAAACCAAACACAGAGTTAGACAATTAAATGATTTTAATTTGGCTGGAGCTTTATATGAACAACCAGGTCCATTGTTTTAGTTTTTCCTTAGGAAATAGCAGATCTTTCCTCCCTGAGTCCTTTCTGTAGTCCCTCTGAGGGACACACAGGCACATGCTACGAGCATCCTTATTTCTGGAGTGGCAAAGGGAAAATTAAAAAAAGCCATGAGTTTAACAGAACAATGGAGAACTGAAAACAGAGTTGTAATGGAAACTGCCAGGTAAGCTCATGGTAAAACATGAATTAGCCAAGCCACCTGAGTATGGAGTGTGTGCATGCATATAACAGCTGCCTTTTATAAGGGGAAGCCTTTTTAATACCCCTTTCCTCTGAAAGACTTTTAATTCTTACTATGAATAAAAGCTTGAGTCCAGTCTTTTTTAACTCACCCCTTTAACCCCAGAGAATGTGATGCCTGACAGAAGTCCCCCATTTCCCAGTAGAAGGAGCATCAGGCTGTAATGAAAAAAATGAGGTGAAAACCATTCCAAGTTGTAAGCACATCTCCGTTATGCCAAGAAGAGTGTGACTGTGGAGAATATAGGCATCTTGGTAGTAAAACTCACTCTCCAGCTACTTAGAGGTCTTGGAAAGTTCTACTTGGTAACTACCAGCGAGGTGCTAACTCACAGTCTGGCAGGATTTTAAAGGACACTTTGGTCTTTATGAGCTTAAATGTAAAAACTGAAACTGCAGACTAAGAAAATCACTCAAAAATGATGAACGTGTAAATTGGGTGACTTTGGTTTCTTCAAATGCCAGGAGAACACACTTCACATGCCTGAGGATATGTAGTGCTGTCTTACTGAAGAAATTTAAAGGACAATATTTAATAATGTGAGGAATATCTAAATTCGGAACTGTGAGCTAATTCTTATAACACTTCCATGGGGATGAGGCTAGGTAGTGGGAGAAGTGCCATGTAGTTTTCATCGTAGGCTTAACCTGGATGCCCAAAATCTGGACTTACATTTGTTTTTAAACAAAATACATTTTTGACAGGCTTAAAAGGAACAAAGTATATAACTGTGGAGAACTAAAGATTTATTTATTTATTTTCTTCTTTGCTACATGAATGGCATGAACACCTGAACTTTGTTGTTTAAGGGATTAGTTTTATTTCATGATCAAGGAAGTCTAGATCTGTTTTAGTAGAAGGTACAGATGCCCCCTCCCTGGAAGTGTTGAAGGCCAGGTTGGATGAGGCTTTGAGCAACCTGGTCTAGTGGAAGGTGTCCCTGCTGATAGCAGGGGGGTTGGAACTGGATGAGCTTTAAGGTCCCTTTCAACCCAGACCATTCTGTGAGTCTGTGATTCTAGTAGAGCTTTGTTAGGATACACCTGCAGGGCAGCTCTGTTAACTGGGAGGCCTTTCCTCCAGGAAGCGTTAATACGATGCTGTACCCGAACTAGCTCTTCCTGAGAAATTAAAAATGGCAGAGTTCATCCCAAGGCAGGAGGTGCAGTAATTAAGCTCAGAGGTTGCAAGTCTGCCAGCTGCATTCCAGAGGATAGCTCCTGGTATGAGAGGAATGGGATGCTTTTTGATGTTATCTGTTATTTGAGTATCTATCATTGACTCCAAAAGAAGCTTAAGTCTGTGGAGCAAAGCGGCAACGCAGCTGCCCTTTGTAATAGAGGATTATGATACTTGAAGTAATTTCCTCTCCTTTCGGGAACTTATTTTGGGTGTCAGCCAGGAAATATTGCTGCTTGCCTGCAAGATAAGGGATTGGAGAGCTATATTGCTAGATTAATTCTGTTAGAACTATGTCAAATATCTAATCTCAGCTATTCTTCTTCAATGTATATGACTTGCTTCTAATGTTTAGATAATGGAGAATAGTTCTTCCTTCTGAAAGTTGCTGTTTGCATAAAGTGATGGGAGTTTTGTAGATTTTCAGAATTTCAAAAGTAAAAGTAAAAACTCAAAAGTATTAATGGTACAAGGTAAATCTACTAACAAATGCTAGATTTTCTCTGGTCAAATTCATTACACAAATGTATCATTGGGTCAGTGTTGAAAAAATATGCTCTGAAGAAATCTTTTCTTTTGCCCAAAATGTAAAAAGTACACTTGCTTTTTGAATTCTCATAGCACTAGAATCTCTCTCTGCAAGTAAACTTATTTTTGAGAAAACCTTTCCTGTAGAAGAGACTTGTGTAAATGTTATGTACAAAACATTCGGATATAGGCATGGTGTCCCTGTGTGTTTCTGTGAAATTCTGCTTATATTTTATGGTTGTTTTCAACCTGAAGTGTGAAAAAAAAAAACTTCATGTTATATTCTCTAACTTGATTAAAAATAAGAATAAAAATCCACACTTTTGTAATCAGTTTTCAAAACGTTTCATTCTGATTTACCAGTAGAGGGAGATAGTGTTCTTGAAGCTCAACCTAAACTTGCTGCTTATTTTCATAATACAGTGGTTGCCTAATTGTTTGTAAACTGGTTGAAAATCCTGACTTGACCAATAGAATATCTTGAAATTCTTGAGAATACAATCGTTGTCAATGATAGCATTTTTGGAGTACCTTTATAATATTGCTGCAGGAGTTTTGCAAATATTCCTGTACCCAACAGGCACTTACTCAAGCGGCAGAAGCAGTCGATGTGTTGTTGCATGGTCTTATCCATTTCGTTACAGCCGTACATCCAGTTCTCTATACGTGGAATCTGAGGGAAGGTTTTGAGTGCATAACGGACATGTACATACCTGGGTGTTTCTTGGAGAAGGCAAATGGGTGACTTGGTGATTCTTTGCATTGATACGGAGTCACAGAATCCCAGAGCTGCCTGGATTGGA
>NW_010317228.1:145801-153510 GCF_000700745.2 Antrostomus carolinensis | reverse complement strand
TCTTCTTTTTCTTCTTTATCTTCTTTGTTCTTCTTTTCTTCCTTTTTCTTCTTATTTTTCTTATTTTTCTTCTTATTCTTCTTTTTATTCTTTTTTCTTCTTTTTCCTTTTCTTTCTCTTCTTCTTTCTCCTTTCTTTTCCTTTCCTTTCCTTTCCTTTCCTTTCCTTTCCTTTCCTTTCCTCTCCTTTCCTCTCCTTTCCTTTCCTCTCCTTTCCTCTCCTTTCCTCTCCTTTCCTTTCCCATACCATTCCCTCCTCTTCTCTTTCCACTCTAACCCCTTGCAGAAGTTGCACCAGTACTAGCAGTCTGCTCCTCTGCACGTTCCCCTTGCTTGTGTAGGCTGAAACTGCTGGAGGTAGAGGTGTGGCAGTGATGTTTGATCTTATTTCACATTAGAACTCTTCTACTAAGGGCTGGTCCCCCCACGCACACCTTCATCTTGAAGAGCATCCTACTGTATCAGTGCTCTGCGGGAATGAACAGGCAGAGTAAGGTAATACCCGTTGTAAATAGGGCTGGCAGGATTGGTCTTCGAGCAAGCTGCCATCCCTGCAGGGTATAAAATCTGTAGCCTCCTCCAAAATAAAGGTGAACATGATGGCACTGCTTTTAGATAGTTTGTGCAGTTCATGCCTCAAAGCTTATTCTGGTTCCAGCTGAGGATAAAAACTCGCCAGGGCCAGGATTTTGCCTATGTCTCCCTCTGATTAATATCTCGGAGCTGCTCGTGTTGTCCCTACTTTATTCCTATAAGGAACAGGAATTAGGCACTTAAGAGCATTCGAGTCTGTAGCCTTTTGGCTTCCCAGTTACAAATGCATGGGAATAATGCAGTGATTGATTGCAGAAAGTAGTGAGGTGCTTGGAGAAGGTGTGTGCATTAGGCACTAATAAAGACTAACCAGGAGTGAAGAGCATGCACTCCCTGAGCTGGCAGGTAGGCTGCAGGATTGTCTTGGATGCACTTACTGGGATTTAAACAAGCCCTTCCTTTGTGTCACTGCAGAGCTTTTGTGTTACAAACTCTGAATAGTTTCCTCCCAAAACGTTTTGAACGTCATTACATGGAAGCACCACTTCAGACCTGTTTTCTGCTGCCCACCTCCATGCCCTGGGAAACACTTAGTCATTTTAACACCCTCAGTTCTCAGCTTCAGGAGCTCACATGGGCACCCCAGCCCACCCAGGCAAGCTGCCCCACTGCAGGTATCTCCAGGGAAAGCACAACTCTTTTGCAGTTGGGCTACTGACAGGACTTCTGGGCCACGGTCCTGTGATGAGGGAAGAGAGCAGCTCAGAGGAGGACAGGCTGGGAGCATTAAGAAGAAAAGCTTGGAATACTCTCTACATGACATGCCTGTGCTGGGGACAGATTTTAAGTTGAAGAGTAGAGACGTAAAATCCCATGCCTGTGCAGGCTCAGTTTAGAGGCAGTATGCATGGCAGGGAAGACAGGAAAGGTCATGTGTGTCCCCAAGGCATGGAGAAGTCACCCAGCCCCATCTGAGCACAGATGTGGGAGCTGGACCAACCAGTCCTAAGTCTGGTTCCTGTAGGGCCATCAAGCTTTTCCTTGAGAAGATGCAGAGTGGAGGCCTCCTTCATGATGTTTCACGGATTGTGCACTGGCCAGTGGAGGAACCAGAGTTTGGTTCTTGTGGCCACAGGTACCATCACCTGTTCTCACCATTGCAGAACATCCAGAGATTAGTGCTGCTCCTTCAGGCCCTCCTTCCCCAGCAGGCTGGACTAGCATACTTGGACAAGGAAAAGACATGGACAGCTGTGAAAAAAGTCAGAAAAGACCAACAAAAAAGCTAAGAGAATAAGTGAGAGACAAAGAGAGTAATTCTGTGTGAATAGCATGGCAGACAAGCCAGAAACATGACCAGTACCTAGAGGTACGAAGAGTCAAAGGACAGGGAGGAAACACAGAGGATTGTGTTACTGGGTATGAAACTAAATGCAATCAACTGAAGTAGAATGGTTGCTCCCCAGCTCCTCCATCTCCAGTATTTATGATAATTTTAAAGACAATATTTGCCAGAGACACAAAACGGCCCACTGGGAGAATACTTAATGTTTCTGAGGAAGTGTGGTTTCTCTACCTGCTCCTAGATGATCTAATCATGAAAGCACTTGGCCTCACCTCAATGGCAAACAGCCTGCAATGTCTCTTCAGCAGCTTTCTGAGGGTCCTTGGCTTTGCAGATGCACTGTCTTCATTTCACCCACCTCTGCTGCACCAGCACTGAGCACAGGAGTCCTTACACCAGCAAATCAGTGTGCCTTCTACAGCCCTGGTCATGGGCTTCACGAGCATCGATCTACTTGTCTCACTGAGTGCTTTTCTGGCCTGCTGTATCAGGGCTTTTCAGACTATGGGAAAGGACAGTTGCTTCCCCTCCTACATTACAGGAGGAAATTCTTGTGTGAGCAAGAAGGGCTTGCATTGAAGTTACTGGTGAGGGGCCAGGTAGGGTGGTGCATTCAACAGTTGTTTGTGAAGGTGGTATTATTTAGAGGTTTGTTTCCTCTTGCTGGCTTAAATGGGATGACATTCCCTCTGCTTGCCCAGTGATGGACATCAAAGGGGAAGATACCTTCCTTCTGAAATATGGTATGGAGCCTGGACATCATTCCACCTGAACACACACAGCCTGATCTTTGGCCAGCTGCAGCAAGAGATGGGTGGCCTTGCCACTCACCTGAACCTTTTCTGGAGGCTCTCCAGACAACCCCAAGGCTTCATACTGACTGCATGCTGCAGGGTGAATACCCTCCTTGAAGTGGATCTAGGAAAGGCAAATATCTCATCATCACATCTTCAAAGCACTAGAAGTGCCAGAAGGAGCTCATTCCAGCTTGGCCAATGATGCTGTGCTTGCAAGTCCCAGAAATTTGGACCTGGGCCTGGCATAGAGGTGGCTGCCAACCTAGCAAGGTTGTACAGATGCTAAATAGCCAGAGGAAGGACTCTGAGCATCCTGAGATCCCCATAGGTAGGATGGGTTAGGAACATAATCATTACCTTGCTGGGATCAGACCAAGGTCCACCTCCTGTTTATTATCTACTACTTTATGAGAAGGAGGATTTCAGTCTTCCTTCCTGTCCCCAGTCTAATTTGGGGTATTCTTGTGAGCATAGAAGTAGCCAATACCTTTTTAAAATCCTCTAAGCTCTAGACAAGAGTGACATCTAAAAGAACAGGGTCTGATAGCCCAGTTGCACATATGTGGAAAGACTTTTTCTTCCCTTGGGTTCAAATATCTTCCTTTTGAATTTGTGATAACACTCCTCTGCCCCTGCATTATCAGAGTTGGTGAGATGCCAGTCTACCCAGTTTACCCACTTGCATGGCTACTTTTATGAAAGCCCTTTCATTTAACAGCACAAGAACATAAGCTCTATGCCTATGGTTGGCCTAAGAAGAGGAACCAGATCCATTTCAAGACATTTTGTTTGCTCTCATAGCGTGATGTGGTGAGGAAGGGATGCCTGCTGGTCTGTAGAGTCTCCTTGCCCAGGACAATATGAGTGGTTCCACCAGCACCATCTTTGTGTGAGCCAGTGATGAGCTTGTGTTGAATCGCTCATGGAGGAGCACTGCTCCACCAGTGCATGACACCTCCACATGCACTCATGGTCACCCATGGTGTTAGTAATAGAGGCTCCTGGTTTCATTCACTTTCTACTAAAATGGCTGCCTTTATGCAACCACAAGAGGAGATGGTTCATTAGAGGAGCCACTGCTGCCTCAAGACCCTGTCTGAATTTAACTGAGATTCTTCTTGGACATTTCTTTTTGAGGGGTTACCTCAAGGGTGACAGCGTGCTATTCAAATTAAGCATAGTCCTAACTGTGGTATATACCAGTAAGCTTTGGTCCTGAGGTCATGGCAAAGTGGCAGTGTAGTGCCACCAGCACCCAAAATGTCCTGTGGCTAGATAATATCTGGCCACCATCAATTCACACAAGCACATGTGACATAACCTGGACATAACCTGAACATGTGCCATGATGTCTGGGTACCCACATATTCCCCTGCTCCCATGTCCTGCCACCATCAACAAGGATAATCCCCAGCTCATGCTCAATTGGTCCTTCTGAAACCACTTCATGGGCTAGAATTTAAGCTCTGCTTTATGACCAAGGAAGCACAATCCTTGCAAAGCCCCAGTAATCATAATACGTGGAGGCAGAATTGATACATGTGGGCTTTTTCTATCACTCAATTAAATGGTTAGTTTATGCAACATGCCGTCTTTTTGAATCAAAGCTGGGTCACTGTTAGGCTGAGGTAACATTAATTATTTTTCCGCTTGTCGGATCCCATGAAAAGGATGTGAAAATGGCCTGTTTATGAAAGAGTGCGGGCAAAGGCTGTGAGCTGATTATGTCAAACATATTCAAAGCTTCCTCTGCAAAAGGGATTGTGATCAACAAAGCATAGCCCACACCTGCACCCATTTCACAATGAAAGCTGTTAGGGCCATGAAGCTATTGGGGAAAATGAGAGGTTGCATTAACCCTTTTGGAGAACGGGGTTCCTCCACTATCAGATTTACAAATATACACACAAAGTTGCTTTTCTTGTTCCCTCAAGTGGATCCCAAGAACATTATACCAGTCTTTTCCACCTAACATTTTTTTTCATGCATGGGCTTTTCTAAGCTGGATGAAAACATCAAACTGCTGCATTTTCTCCTACTCTTTGCTGATCTCCAAGAGAAGTTGCAGAGAGGAGCTATCTGTGTTGGAAGAGCAGGAAAGCAGTGAAAGCTTAGACATCAGTCCCAAAAGAAGTTCTGTTCAGGGCAGTCCTGGCACCCTCAGGGTAAGTGCCTATTACACAGAGCACTCTGCTGGAGCCAGGCCATCTCCTTAATAAAAAATATAGCTGCTTGGAAGGCAGGAAGAAGAGATGTGCTCTCAGAGAAAGTTGAACTACATCCTAACTGCAGGGTAACTATCCCATTATCTTGCAGCCCTGTTAGTTATACTACAACTAGATAAGATGGTCTGAATTCAGTATTGAGCATGACTGGAGAAGGAGGTTGGTCCAGAGATGTCCTGCAGTCCCTTCCAACCCAGAGGATGTTGTGATATGAAGAGTCGTGTCACAGAATCACACAGAATCACAGAATGTCAGGGATTGGAAAGGACCTTGAAAGATCATATAGTCCAACCCCCCTGCCAGAGCAGGATCACCTACAGCAGGTCACACAGGAAAGCGTCAGGGCGGGTTTTGAACATCTCCAGAGAAGGAGACTCCACAACCTCTCTGGGCAGCCTGTCCCAGGGCTCCGACACCCTCACAGTGAAAAAGTTTTTCCTTATGTTTACATGGAACCCCCTATGCTCCAGCTTGCACCCATTGCCCCTTGTCCTACCATTGGACATCACTGAGAAGAGCCTGGCTCCATCCTCCTGACATTCATCCTTTACATATTTATAAACATTAGTGATGTCTCCCCTCAGTCTCCTCTTCTCCAAGCTGAAGAGCCCCAGCTCCCTCAGCCTTTCCTCATAAGGGAGATGCTCCACTCCCTTCATCATCTTCGTGGCTCTGTGCTGGACTCTCTCAAGCAGTTCCCTGTCCTTCCTGAACTGCGGGGCCCAGAACTGGACACAATATTCCAGATGCAGCCTCACCAGTACAAGCTCAAAAGGCAAAGCAGGAGTATTGACAGAGCATTTTTCTGCAGCACCCTAGGAACAGTGCCGGGGACAGCTGAATGCTCAGATTCTGCACACAAAACCCCAATATCTGCCCAGAGATCTTTCTCATTGCTGCTCCTAGAAGATTGTAATCCCACCTGTGGGGGAATTTTCAATTCACACTTTTAGCTAATATGGATGAAGTCTCCATGAACAGATGAGCCCTATGACAAACTCCCTTGAAGTCAACTGTAGTCAACCAGTGCACGAGGGAGGTAAAATCCACCACAGGATAAAGATGATGCTAAAACTTCAAGTTTATGTTCATGCTTCCTGTGATTTTGCTGACTCTATCTTCTGAATCCTTTCTGGTTCATGTGCCAAGTCAGTATGGTTTTATGGGAAGACCCGGGACAATCCTTTAGTTCAGCAAAACTTCTACTGATTAATGTAAGAATTCTGCCTTTAATAAGGATGCTATAGACTAATTACATTTGTTCTAATTAATGCTCCGAAGGGGAGATCTAGAAATGCCCTGCTATGCATCATATATTAAAAACCAGATTGAGGAAAATCTCCTCCTGACTCTTTTCAAGGTTGAAGTTTTCCCTGATTCATTGTGTATCATGATGGCAAAAACCTGCTCCTCTTGTAAGTATTAAAATGCTTCCAGAATTATTTTCCCACGTGTGTTCATTTAAAATAATGTTGGTATAGTTCTAACATAATGTTGGATCAAAAGTAATTACAGACCACAATAAACCTTTAAAACTCTGGTATTTTAATATCTCCAGGTTGGGCTTCAGAGTCTTTAAAGATAAAATGCTATAAAAAGCATTGGCTCAATGCTTTGACTGGGTTGTAGTCTTTGGTTGGATTGTAATCTAATCTCTGGGCCATGTTAATTGGAAATGAGTAAGAAGGTAGAGCACATTACAAAGAGGTGTCAGTGACTTCAGGTAAGGCAGTGAGTAGGTCATTTTCCATTAGCAAATCTTCTAAAAGATACTTTAACCTTGTTTGGAAACAAACAATCAAGCCAAACCTCCAAATACCTAATCTAGCAATCCTCGTAATTAGCATGGAGCAAGAAAAAATGAGTTGGGTAAACATAAACTCAACTATTCTTGATTAATATGAACAGCAGTCATCAGAATAATTGTTTTCTTTCAAAAATCATTCTTTTTTCTGTTGATGATTTAAATCCCTTTCCTCAGGAGTTTAAAATAGGTTCACATATTTAAAAGGAATGAAGAGTGAGAACACCTTAGTTTAACAAATGCTACGAGCTCTATTGACAGCGTAATGAAAGCCATGCTATAAATCACAGAATCACAGAATGTCAGGGATTGGAAGGGACCTCGAAAGATCATCCAGTCCAATCCCCCCGCCAGAGAATGATCACTACTTGATTATAATTACGTATAAATGCTCTAAATGTCTCAATAGTATTTATGAGGGTCATTACACAAATCAGACTATGGCTTTCTGCACAATAGTTGATTCAGACATGAATACACCTCTTCAGAAAACCAGAATTTCCTGCTTGTAGGAAATGCACTTAATTCAATTATTTATTTCTAAAACTGGAATTAAAAGCCAAAATACTATCATTTTCCTGGAAATAACACCCTGTAAAATGTTTATAATTTGAAAGTGTCAACATGTGGACATATTTTCAATATGTTTTCCAAAATCTTGGTGTTTTAATGCTCTAAATAGTAATTCAAGCCAAAATGTTTTATTTCTATTTTGATTATTTTTTCTTTGGAAAAAGAATAAAATGTGTTTTAAACTGATAATTACTCATGAAAATTTTAAGGGGAGAAAATGGTGAGATAGGAACAAATCAGCTGCAAAGGGGACTTAGAAATTATTGTGGAAAAATGTACAAATGAACCCTGTGTCAAGAATCATAGAATGATAGAATGGTTTGGGTTAGAAGGGAACTTCAAGATCATCCAGTTCCAACCCCCCTGCCATCAGCAGGGACACCTTCCACTAGACCAGGTTGCTCAAAGCCTCATCCAGCCTGGCCTTCAACA
>NW_010317228.1:143864-145586 GCF_000700745.2 Antrostomus carolinensis | reverse complement strand
TCTTCTCCAGGCTGAACAGCCCCAACTCTCTCAGCCTGTCCTCATAGGAGAGGTGCTCCAGCCCTCGGATCATCCTCGTGGCTTCCTCTGGACTCACTCCAGTAGGTCCACGTCCATAATTTTTTTGTTCTCAGGTTCTGTTATTTAAAAGCAAAACCCTCCTCAGGCTGACAGCAGATGCTAATGCCAGTGGCCCTGTTGGTCCCTAGCAGCCGCTGCAGCTCCTTTCCCTCTGGTTTCTCCTGCAGGTTGAACTTCGCCAGCTCCAGGCACTGTGAGATTGTGCCAGTGATGCGTAGGCTGGTTTGGACACTGTTACAACATTGGTAGCAAGACTTCTTGAGCAGTCCTCTGCTACACCTGGAAACTCATTTTTTATTAAGAATATTTCTGCTGCTGGAGTACCTATTGAGGTGCAGCATGCTTAGGGGCAAAATAGGTGAGGCTCATCTGATCAGAGGTAGGTGTCTGCCCAGCCTACCTCTCCATCTGAACCAGGCCCCGGGCTTCTCTTCTCATCAGGGGAGAGAAACTGGATTTCTCAGAGCCTGATTCCATAGCTCTTTAATTCAACATCTGCATCTGACTGATGAAACATGCTCTACTTTGCTTTGCTGACTATGGAGGTAGGAAGGTGGGGTGGACAGCTCAGAAGCAGACATCTACAATACAGACATCTGCAATTAGGCAAGGTGAGTCTTGACTATCTATCCACAAATGATTTGGCTATTCTTCTTTTCCTTGAAAAACCGCTGAAACACCAACCAACCAGACCCAGAGCAGGAAAGCTCCTTGGTAACTGCCCATCACATTTATGGGCATCATAATGGGCATCCCCTTCAACATCTGGGACATCAGCACTGTGACCTGCCTTTCCTGAAGCTTTTTCACTTTCAGAGTGCAACTGAAGTGAGGACTCATCCCCTGCAATAAGAAAGGTATAGGAACTCTGGTGTGGTTACAACTCAAGCTCAAGCAGAGGGGCAATCCAGCTAAATTCTATAGGGGCCACTAATACCATAACTTTTTCTGAATTTGACCCATATATCCTCCATTATTCACCTCCATGTGCTACCACACCCTTGAGGAACACTATAGACCCCTCACAGACTGGTCCAGAAAGACCAGTGACTCTTCCCAGGTCATGTCCAGAAACTGTGTCCTCAGTCTAGGAGAGGACAACTCCGATATCCTGGCACGGAATGGAGTCCCAGGGTCATCTGTAGATTGCTTGGTTGCCCAGATAACACCAACATCTCTGAGTGTAGGAGAGGAGGGACAATTATCTGTAACCTCTGCCTCTTGGACACACCTTCTCAGTGATGGTGTTTTTTCATGTCTTTTTTTATTTTTTTCCCTTTTTTTGGTAGTTGAGTCCCAAATAAGTAAGGAATGTAGTCAAAAAGTAACTGCTTGCTTCTCTTTGGATTTCAACCTGGAGATGTAGCTTCTCCACCTTATTTATATTTCTTGTTATTCCACAGCTTTCTCCAATGTTTCCAGTGGCAATTGCAGTTACCATTCAGAGGAAATACCAGCAGGCCATTTAATGACTTTACCTCTCCTCCAAGGAGTTGACTCTTAATTATACATGGAAAGACACACAAGAGATTATAAGAAGAGGAATAGGATGCAGCCAAAACCAAACTGGCTTATCTATAGTGTGTGACATATGGCAACATAAGACAAGATCTCTGGCTTATGGGCATTTTGGCAAGACAC
>NW_010317228.1:124488-143824 GCF_000700745.2 Antrostomus carolinensis | reverse complement strand
TCTGTCCTGTTTTTTCTTTCATGTCTCACTTGTAGGCTTTCAATGAGAGGGCCCCAATCTTCCTTGTCCAGTTGTGACTAAGACATTGCTTAGACACATGCCCACAGCTGAGAGCCACACTGCTTCAGGCTCTTCAAGGGATAAAACACCTCAAATAATATTTTTGTCCCATTTCCCCAGATTTTAAATTAAGATAGTGGTACTTACTGCTTTCATCCACCTCAAAGGGTATGTAAGGGCCAGATAGCATTTTAAAGCATCACCTAGTTACTTGGTATTTTTCTTATCATAAGGAAAAGGAAGAACATAAGAGCAGCCAGTCTGGCTCAGATCACTCCTCTGCCCAGACCAGTCATCTGTCTCCAGCAGGGCCAAGAGCAGGAGCTTGGGGAAGGGCTATCAGGATAAGTCAAGACCCTTGTCTTTACCTTTATGCAGCCTTCACTTGTTTTCCACTAAGCTGGAATAATAATAAATGATTGATTATTCCCTTAACTGCCATTCCCTTCCTTGAGGGTGCAAATGAGTTGCCATGCAAGACAAGGAATGAAGGAGAGACTTGCTATCAATTGGAAGAGCAGCTCTCAAAGGCAGTGGAGCAAACCTCACTTCCTACAGCCAGTAAGGGAGTGGAAATTTCAACGGGGCTGGTGCTCATGAGTCCCATCAGTCTTGTCTGAAAACCCTCTACCTTTGATTCCAGGGTCTCCACACAATGGACTTTTTATGCATCATTCTGCCTTTGATGACTACTGTCAGATTATTTTTCTTATCTGACTTAGGAGACATCTAACAGGATCAGTTAGCAAGCAGCAGGTTAGGTTCTTTGAAAAGCAGTGATTTAACAGGGCTTTCTTTTACCTACTCTTGGGGTTCTCCAAACTTTCAGGTTTATCCCACTCTCTGAGACACAGCACTGCTCACAGAAATGCCCAGGTGGGATTGGTCAAGGTGTTGACCCATGGCTGTAATCCCTGCCTCACTGGGGCCACATGATTGCTGATCATCTCCATGTCAAGCAGCTCCAAACACAGCCTGAAGACAAGGGGAAACCTCTGTGGGGAGCATGGAGATCCAAGGTGCTGGGAGTTAGAAAGGGGATAAGCACTGAGTTAATTTGCAACAAAAGTGGCTGCCAGAAATCTCCAGCTGTTCATACATCTCTGCTTTTGTCCTCCTCACAGCCCTCTGAGATGATGGAGGGAGAACTGATCTCAGCTCAGACAGAGCTGAACACTGGTAGACACTCAAATACTCAGCTGGCTTAAGCTGACCCAGAAGCTGCATGGTTTACTGGGATGGCGAGAACAGCTACTGTCTGAGGTGGGTGATCACAAACCAGGCTCCCACACTGAGAAGGATGGCTGGGACCTTCCTGGGAGAATCAGAGGGACACAAGCCTGCAAGGTCTCAGCAAATAGAAGGCACCTGGGTGTCCTCCGTGGGAAACACAGCCACGTGGGGCACACCGGTCGGTGAGAGGTCTAGCTGGTGAAGCTGTGATGTGAAACTGGTGGTTTGTGGCACTGTCACAAACAGACTGGCTCACGAAGGGGTTGCATGCTTGAGCAGACCCGAGCAATTCACAGTCAGAGCTATCAAAGCAATGACCCAGCTCCTTTAACACGCTGTCTAAAATCGTGTTCAGAAATTTTAACAAAAAATTGCAATGTTCTGTTGTATCATTACAGACAGGCCAACGGTGATGTTTTACATTCACATGTCATCTTCCACACCAGAAACTCCAATTGGGAAGGTCTGGGGTGAGTCCGGGGGACTTTGGGGACTAATGGCATTATGTAAAATGTACATAGAGGTGCACAGCAGCTAATTGAAGTAAAATCCTGGTCTCCTTCCAAAAGTGGAAAAGTTCTAACAGAGGAGGATATGATTTCACCCACTATGGACATACAGAGGGGTTTGGATTCACCAAATTTATTGTCTGCTAGTGCTCTCCCTAGCCATTGAGTGAGGGGGAGGCAGAGACATCCTGTCCACCCCAGCAAAACCTTGCACCTTCCTTGGGCTCCCACTCTTCTCCTTCACCCTCAGAGGAGGCAAAAGGAGCTAGTCCACAGCAGAGCCTTGACCTTCAGACAACTGAAAGTGGGGAAGGTAAATCCTGCTCACATGTGCCCATATGCAGGCAGCACCACTGAAATGCACCTTCATGTGTTCATAGGGACTTCTAGCCAAGGTATTCAAGATCTTCACAGGCTTTTTTTCCTCACTATCCACCAAGATGTGGAGAATCAGATATTATCACCTTTGAAATTATGTCAGTGCCTCAATTCTATTGAATCACCTAATTCCCCTTGAAATCAATTTCTGTTGGGATTTAAGTGATTTGCTCAAGATGACATGAGGCCTATGGCAGAGCAGAAGAATAGTTCCCCAGGATATCCTTTTTGGATAACCTATACAGCTCCCATCCAGTCTGGTGTGGAGTTGGACAAGATCAGACCAGAGGTGGAAGAGCCATGAAGTTCAACACAAGTCCAGTCCCTCATGCCCCATGTCCTGGTTTCATTGCTGTGAGAAGACAGGACCAGGGTTTTTTAATTTTCACGGTGTTAGTTGGTGTGGTAGAGCTGTCTGGCTCCAGGTACCATGGCACAGAAGTCCTTATAGATGGCACTGGTAGATGGAAAATGGAAATTCAGAAAGAAGTAGATTTTAGGGCATGGACTGGGAAAGCAAAAGGGATTCAGTTGTGTAAGCAGAACTGCTCATTGGAAAACTCCACTTACTCTGAGAACTGCAGATCTAAGCCTCCAGACACACCTGTAGCTGGTGTAAGTTTTTATATCCACCCTGGGCCATGGAGAGCAGCCAAGGATCCTTGTGGTGCTGGGGGCAAGGGAGCAACCTCTCCTACTCAAGAAGATATCATGGTGGTGGGTCTTTGTGAAAGGGACAGGAGGCTCTTTGTGTCCTCACACTGCTTCTAGACCTCAACCCACTCTGGCCCATCCATCTTCCCAAAGGACTCCTGCTTAGGGATCACTTCTTGCTCTCACACTGCACTGCATTGCTCACAGATCTGAAGGGCTGGAAGCCCATTACCTGCAGTGTCCCTGGGTTTCCTCTCAGCAAATCCTAATGGTGGCTTAACTTAACCAGCCCATGCATCAGAGACCTGCATGACAGCCAGGGAGCCTTGAACATGCCCAAGGAGGTCTCCATCCAAACCAGGGGAAGGTGATGAACAAGACCATCGTTCATCTGCAAGAAGGTGGAGAGGAGCTCCAGTACCAGGATGAGTGGAAAGCCCTTCACAGCAGGAAGGGAGTCCAGGACAGAGAGGAAAGGAAGATGGGGGGGAGAAAGGGGACTGTGGGAAGAGCACAGGGCAAGACTTGCAGCGATGGGACTGCCTGTCTGCTGCTCACTGGGACATTTGCCATTTGTCCAGATTAGAGCTGGTGATACAGCAAAGCTCTTTCTCTCTTTATTTTTTGTTATTCAGACAGATAGAGTGTTTCTTTGGTTGCCATATACAATTCATTTCAGATCTATTGCCAGAGGATATTCGATACGAGATCTAAACAGCGCTATGTGTAAATTCATAATGCTGTCTGTGCCGGAACATGTTGCATGACTTTGAATCTTACTGTATGTTAGTGCCATCAGATATACCTTAATACCATCAAATGTAACACGCCCAGCTAAAGAAAAGATGTGACAGCTTTGCTGTAAAGCTAACAGAAAACTAGCCAAAAGGGAACACAACCCAATTTGGCAAAGCCTCAGTCAGCTCAGAGGAAACTCAGCATCTGTAGCGTGTAAGTACTCATAGTGCCCAACACAGAGGGTAAGGAGAGACTTCTCTGAGCAGAAAGGGAAAGGAGGCTTTGGCAGCAAGGTACTTTAGATAACATTGCTCCTGATCTTGCCTGAGATTCACACTCTGCTCGGAGGCTGGGAACATCTCTCCTGGATTCACCTGTCTGGATAAAGAGGCTCCTGCCTCCAGCTCTGCATAACTTCCCTTCCTGCCCAGGGAGTTGCACTGCAGTTCCCATGCTTTGAAACTTTTCCTTAACAGGATTATGGGGCAGCTTGCAGATAATGTACTGACAGTTTCTGTACTGCTCACTGTCAGACAGGAAAGCCTTTGTGTCACCCATGCACATGTTCCTCCAATATGGGTTGTGTGCGATTGTGACAACTGATGCACCCATAACTGATCTGGACTCTGCGTGCATGGCAATGGGTAGATTCTCTGTCATTGGAGATGCTGGAACCCTAAGGTATTCCCAAATACACATAGTCATCTGAATTTCTTCTCACAGAGATTTCTGCCTTCCCTGTGTGTGTTTGGCTGTTGTTGGAGGGAAAAACTTCTGTAGATTAAATATGGAAATTTGCTCCTGCAGAAATCAGGGAATTCAAAGTTCCCTGTAGTTTCCAAATCATTTCAGTTTCCTTCCCTTCTTTTTTCCAAGCATACTTTCATTTGGCTGTCCATCTCAGAATGGGATGGAGCACATCACCTGCAAAGGCCTTATGGTGTGTGATGGAGCAGGGTGCCTTCAAGCAGGTTCTTGATTAGACAGCAAGATGGGGGTTACATATTAAAAGGTAATTGCTTTTGCATGCTTTCCTGTACATTTTAAGTATGCACAAAATGGACTAGATGCTCTTAGTATATTTTCCTGATCATGTTCAGCATCTTCCAAATGATTAGTGCACAGAACATGAAAACATAATGCTGAGACTCCAAATGCACCCTGTGAATGTGAGCACACAGCCAATATTCTGCAGTAGCTGGATATCTCCTTCGTACACACCCAGCACTCCCTGTCATTCATGGGCATTTTTCATACCTGGCCTTACAAAATTAATTCAATTGGTTGCGATTGTGTTGCACCTGAGTAGCCTGCAACATGCAACATTTTTTTAAGATGAACTACAGAATCATGTCATCCATCATGACAGAGAATGAGATTTCTGGCACCTGTTTTCACACTTAGATGCTCAAGAAATTTGTCTTGCCATCAGTATGGATTTCTCCATTATAACTGAGCATCAGCCTTGTCCAAGTACCTCTTAGCCTTTGTATGGGAGTGATCTTGCAAAATGACAGTAGTCACTGCAGCTGATGTAGAAGGGGATGGTCATAGGAAGGATGGATAATGCGTGATGAAAAATGTGTGTGTTTCTATAAGTGATCAGATGGTTTGACATCTTTTACTGCAAAAGTAGCTCTCCAAATCCCACAGCTACCTTCCCAACCTCTCTTTTTATCAGGCAAATGAGAGTTTGACTCTGTTTCTCTGCTGCTTCACTATTATGGGAACTTTCACACCCAGAGCAAGTATGTGGTCAGAGCACTGGGCTAATAAGCAGAAGATTAAGTCATGGCTTTGGAATAGATACCTACATGCCTTTGACCCAGCTCCCCATCTAGAAAATTAAGATATTTATACTTTCTTATTCCTGTTGATTGTCTTCTGCGCATATCCATGAAGATCTCTGTCAGGATGTCCTTTGGTTGCAGAGTCATTGTGGGGACGACTCTAACTTGGGTCAGCCCCTGTGGCCACTGCTGCACCTCTTCCTTCCCTCCACTCCAGCTCTCACAGCCCAGCAGGTGAGTTCCTCTGCAACGTGATGATAAAAGTTGCATGTTCCCTCAGACATGGTCCAAAAACCCTGAACCAACATTTTGTTATTGGGAGGTGACTGCCTACAACAGATGCTTCTGCTGTAAGACAGACATTCTGACCAGCCCACAAATGCACTTTTGTTTAATTTGTCAATTATTAAAATATGTTGGATTGTGAAAAATGGAAAGATTTGTTCAGTGCTGGGCACACAGCAGGGACAAGGGCCCAACCAAGGTGATGACCAGATGTCTTGAGTGTGAAAACCCCAAGGCATAGCAGAGGACGGTTTTTTCCTGTACAAGGCAGGATCTCATGCATGTTCAACACGTATGAAACCATTGATAGCTCACCTTGAGAAACAGATAGCTTCCCTTCCAAAAACTTCTCTGAGACAGTAAGATGACTCTGCCTAGAATTTTAATAAACTCTGTAGATACTGTTTCACATGTAACTTGACTTATGTTGAAAGAGTTACTCTGCCCATCCTTTTCCACACAATTTTGTTAATGATACAGTACGAAATGTACATTCAGGGTACAATGAAAATCAACAGGGAGAGCAAAGTAAAATCCAAATGCAGATAACAATTAACTATGGATAAAGAGTCATTATGGTCACTATCTAATGACTTGCAGAGACCACACTTTATTAAATGAGTGTTTATTTCCATCTTCAAATGACCAACTTCGGGTTCCCTGCTACTTTTTGCAGCTTTTATAAATAACAGAGTAGAAAATCTCAACTCTAAGAGTTGGAATTTGAAGAGACTCACCACCGTGTCTTTTCTGTATTTTTTATCTGCTGGAGGAAGGTCTAATTACAAGTCTGAGTTCAGGCACAGAGGAATGAGCGGACACATTTCAGAACTCAGTCCTGGATTTTTGGAGGTTGGAAGATCTTTGGGCAAAGTCAGCACTTCCTTAGAAAATAAATAGGCTTGGATACTCTTGGGGGCAAGGTTAAATGGCTCAGTCAAGGAGCAGACATGCTCAGAAGGACTGAGTACTGCAGACCATTCTGCAGGCAAAGCAGTTGGCTTCAGGGGGACCTTCCTAGATCATAAGCACAGCAGGTTGCCAAAAAGACTATGTGGATGGAGCAGAAAACTGGTATAGTTCACCAAAAGGGTGACTTCTGGTTTACACTCAGGTTTTCAGAAGTGTCTGCTCTCCCATCAACACAGGGAATGATGTGTCAAGCAATAGCCATGTAGATCTACCATTGAGGATGAAGTGTGAAGGACCACCAGCACACTGGAGGAAAGGAAATCAGAATAAGCTTTCCAAGTCAAAGATTCAGGCTGGAGAAAACAAGAGGTTATTACTTCAATTGCACAGATATACAATGCCTGGTTTGATAGTAGTCTTCGTGAGAGGACCTGGGGATTAGGCTGGTTGAAGAGTTGGATGGAAGTCAGTGCATTTTGAAAACAGCAAACACCAGCCTGGGATATGTAAACACCAACCCCTTGAAGCAATCCTTCAGTCCCTTCAACACCAGTTGGCATTTGCTGGAACAAGAGTTCAGCTTCTCAGCATAACCATCCAAAGGAGATGTGGGCCACTGGAGAGAGGTTAGAAACTGTTAACAAAAAAATATCTATAACAATCATAACCTACTCAGAAAGACTGGACAAACTGGGATTGCTTAGCCTAAGGAGGAGAAGACAGAATGGGAATAGGCTGATGGCGTTTGAATGTGTAAAAGGCTGCTGTGGAGAAGAGGGGAATGGTCTGTTCTCCATGTCCATAGAACAGCACAAGCCCTAATGATCTCTGAATTCATGTTAGCCTTTAGGAAACCTTTCCAGCAGTAAGGTCAGGAAGCAGTGGAGTAGTTTTGCTGAGCAGACTTGGGTGTCTGTATCCCTGGATGTCTTCAGAAAGTGTAACCAACCTGTGGAACAGCCTTGGGGTGTGGAGATAGACTTTTTGAGGTCCCTTCCAGTCCAGTGATGATGTAAAAAACTGAGGCATTGGTTAGAGAATTTGATTTCTAATATCTCTGCATTTCTTTTTCCTATAATTTTTAAATGGGACATGGTAGAATTCATGCTCCTGGATTGATAGTTTTAATGAGAGAAGAAACATAATAACAATATTAGGATTACATTTGCCAGATTAGAATACAAGAGACATAATTTATAAAATAGCCATATAAACCCAAAAGTTCCTGAATCTGAAGAGGAGCTGAAGCCCTCCATCATGTCTTTGTCTTATCAAAATGGTGAACAGGAATATAATCCTGCAGTTTAAGCCTTCAGCAGGCATGTGTGTGTATTTAATCCTCTACTATAAATGTATGTCTGTTCGTATACTTTCTCATTTTCAGACTGTTTTTTTTTACCAGTGGTAATGGTGTAGTGTTGAGAGTAGAGTGGAATCTCTGTTTTCCAACAAGTATTTGTTCTCATTCAAAAGTGCTTGTTTATTTAGCCATCCGCAGGATGATGCAGGCTCCATTCAGAATAGATATGTAAACACGTTTTAGTACCATGACTCATCACTGAACTTCTAACTGTATACATTTTTCATTGTGTCTGTGTTAAGATTACAGACAGATTAGATGCTATTTCTTCTGGTTTTTAAGATACTGGCAAATTTAGCAATCATTTACATATTATTTCACTACATTTGTGCTTACACAAATCTGTATTACCTAGACATGTATGATATAATGTATTTGGTAAATGGCATACTTCTAAAACCTTCCCTAAACAGGGAAAATTGAGATCAATGATTACTAGCTGCAAAAATTTGTAGGTCTTTTGAAGTTGTAAACACTAAAATTTGACAGGCTGTTGAGTGACGGTCTATGAAGATTATAACCACAAGGACAGCTTGATAACGAATAACAACTCTTATTGAAATAGCATAGCTTTGTGTCGCTGTCTGTGAATTCCTTATTTTTAATCTACTCATGTGGACTTTAGAAGTCCGAATGTTACTATGTCATTAGGAAGATGACATTACTGTACTGCTACTACTTGTATTACCACTAATGCTATTTAAGGACATGTGGACCAACCAAGAGAACGTTTCTATGGTCCTTAATGAACAACATTTATGGAGCAATGGACAGAATCTGCTCCATGTCAAAAGTTTTTATGTATTAGAAGACAGTGGTGGCAGTAACCACTTGTGATCACATCCACTGAGCAGGTAAACTGTGTTTTGTACAGTTAACTTCTAAACATCCCTGGGGAGGGGGACTCCTCTTGGGACCTGATTTTGTAATGGAGAAGATGATTGCTAACCTTCTCTCTGTTGGGACTTTATACTATGTCCATTTTGCTCTTTCTGCAGGTCCCATGGCAAAGTACAAGTGTTTTCTGCCGCAATAAACCAATCCATGAATTGTATTTGCTTATACACAAGAAACTCCTCTGCGTCCTTCAGATATCAGCTGGCTGCATTCCTACCTTCCACTCGTGGACTTCATCAGCAGTTGGCAAGCTGGACACACTCACCTCTTTTGATCTTTCCCCTTAACACAGCCTCTGCAAGGACTTCACACACACAAGCTGTTCTCAACACTGGGTGTCTGGTGCACAGCTCCCAAATTCACTGAAGTCTCCTGGTCCAGGGAGCTGCTCCCTGCAAGCGAAATTGATTTCACAAAATCACAGAATTGTCTCAATTGGAAAAAACCTTTAAGATCACCAAGTCTAATCATTACCCTCACACTGATAGATCTCTGAATAAACCATGTCCCTCAGCACTGTGTCTACACAACTCTTCAATACCTACAGGGATGGGGACGCCACCACTGCCCTGGGCAACCCCTTCCAATGCCTGAGAACCCTTTCAGGAAAGAAATTCCTCCTAATATCCAATCTAAACTTTCCCTGGTGCAACTTGAGGCCATTTCATTTTGTCCTATCAAATCTTGTCTTATCATGCTGTCCTGTTTCAGCATGCCCAGAAATCATCTTCGTGATTTAAGAGCTTAAACACTAATTCTAGGCTTCTAAGCTTGAAAATTATGCCTTGCATGATCCTCTCTTCTTTCTTACAAGGTGTTGGCCAGACATAACTGTGCCAATGCAGCAGTTACACCAGTTGCAGAGCAAGGAGGAAGCACCAAAATACATTAATGCACTTGGATGTGACTTGCACAACGATGACATACCGCATGCCCAGGCTGTTCTGTTATCTCGAGAGGCAGAGCCTGGATGCTAGATATTGGTCCAAGTTCAGGTGCACACAGGCCCTCAGAGACCTGGTCACTACCAGCACTGCAACCACAACCCTGGCAGCCCTGGAGGTAGCTATGGGAGCTCTGTGCTATAGGGGAAAACATAGGGCTTGAAGGGAATGGAGCTCACCAGAAACCTGGAGGAGTTTCTCCCCTAGCAATGAAAGGAAGGACAAGTGTAAGGACTGTCTGAATCCTGTGGTTACTATTCTTTTGCTAATGTGCTCTGCACTGTTCTCTTTATAAATTACTGAATTATCCTTAGGAACAAAAGGTATTAGGGTCCTGCAAGCTTCTCTCAGTTTGTGGTAGGACTAATTCATTAATGTGGCTCCAACAGGAATGTGTGCAATGTTCTTTTTAATTGGACATGACTGGTCAAGAATGACTCGGCCTCCATCCAGATCACACTGTCACTTATGCTGTATAATAAGCTACTACTACTGGCCCATGAATCAATTTTTAAACAATCTCCAGTAATGAACTTGGACGGCCCATTGTTGTTGACAAAGAAATGCACAGTCCTACTATTGTCAAGGGGCTCAATTATGGGTTCTTGCAGATAAAATAGAGGAGGGGGGATAAGGGGGGAGAGGTCTACGGACAGTAGTGACAGACTGAAAGAAGTGTTTCATCTCTGGGGTCCTTACAAAGACTGACAAGCCAAAAGGTCAGTTTCATAGAGGTTTAACTTGAAAAGTCTGAGGACAAAAAAGGCATCTGGAATCATTAGGAAATGTGAAGTTTGACTTGCACCATTGGAACTCCTTAATATATTATTTTAACTGTAGATCTGACAAACTCTCTGCCCACTGGGTGGGAAAGAGAGGTTAAAGGAAGTAAAAGCTTTATATTTCTCCAGTGGGGGGGAATAAAAAGGTTAATTTTAGTAACTCTGGGAAGAGTCTGTGGGGAAACTGTCAATGTTTGAGCCCATTTGCCATTGTCCTGAGCCAGTGGAGTCAACACGGGTAGCGGGAGAGGCTGCTGCCGGCACTGGCTGCTGGACGCCAGGCTCCCAACGCTTTCCCCTCAAATAACCTCTGCAGTCACTGAAATGTCAGGGCTCTGCCCAGTTCTTCCTGCCTGAACCAGCCTCGTCAGCACAGTGATGCTGTCCCTGTGCTTCACATTTTGTTCAGGATTACTCTCACGTTGCTGGGATTCCCTAAGCCTGCCGGCATAAAGAAAATAAATATATCTATCTGAAGTGGTTCTAGCAAGCTGGGTCTGGTGTGGAAAAACATGTGTTTGCAATGCTCTTCCCAGTTGACCAACGCCTTACAGAGCAAGCTCTTTGTCATGCCCACGTAGGGCCACAGTTGCCAACTCTCAATTTAAAGCTTTAAAAATACCATGCAAAATCAGGGATTTGGTTCCAGGTTTCTTCCAGAGGTAGAGCACACTGCTGTGAACCCATGGGAGAATGCACACCCAAATTAAAAAAAAACAAGCGGGGTGTAAATTTGCAAATGAACATATCCACTGGGCCCGTGGGCAAAAACCTTCTCCCTTCCTTGGTGATTTTGCTACAGAGCTGGAGGAGAAGTGCAAAGGGCAGCCTGCACCCAGCAACTCCACTGCATATTTCCCAGGAGGATGAGTCACTTCTCCATCTGGATAAGATATCTCATCTTCATTCCTCAGCCACAAAGCAGGACAACTTCTGTGCATTTGGAAGGCCAACCTTGAGCAAGAACAGTGGGTGGGATCTAAAGAGGAGGGGTCCAGCAAGGAAGCAGGGAATCAAGTGCATGCCAAGACTTTGCCAGAGCAGGAGTGAATCTGGACACAGACGGCTAAAACCTGTTTGAAGGTGGAGTCCGAACCACACCTACCTCTGCGAAGGCTGCTGGGGCTTGTCTAGCAGATCAGCTCACTTCTCAGGATAGTCCTTCCAAATGCCCTTCAGAAGAAAGGGGAGGGAAGGTCCTGAGGACACCATGCTCAGCACACCATGACACAAGCTTGAGTCAGGGGTAGATGGTCCAGGACCACACGTGGCATCACACAGGGACCTGGTAGAGCACGTTGTGCAGTCACTTCATGAGACAGTGGAGAAAACACCCATATGGAAGCACATAGCTTGGCATGGTTGGCTTTAAGTTGTTGTCCAGACCCACAGCATCTGGGGGAAAAAAATCTCCTGGGGAATCAGGAGCACTGGGACAAATCTGTGGAGACCCTTAGCAGAGGAGAGTGCTGGGTGGTAGACTGTAAGGTCTTTGCAAACACAAAGAAAGACACCGTTGGGATGTGCCATTAAGGCAAGGTCTAGTCTGGTGGCACTCCCTCGCTGAACTCCCTAAATAACCAGCTTGCAGGTGGCTCCAAAGTTTCTCAAGAAAAGAAGTGAAAATTTCCCCTCCCCATTCTCCCAACTGGCAAGGAACTCCTTTTTTTTTTCCCTCCCTAGCAATGTGCCCTCCTGTGAATATACCTGGACCTGTGGTGCTAATGGTTTGTGATTCATCAAACAGGATTGCATCTCTGTGTCCAAGCACTGGGCTCTGGTTTTTCCACTGCTCTCTGAGATGGAGAAGTGAGCAAATGGAAGGGACTTGAGCTCAACCAGAGAGGGACTATGGGATGAAGAGCAGCAAGCATGCTGAGTGAGGGTTGGCTTTCCACCTAGCACATTGACCTGCAGCTCATTTCAGTCATCAGAGAGCTGAAGACAAGCCTTGAGCTTACCAGCAGCCTTTTGAGTTCCCTCATTCCCTGGACAAGTCATACTGCAGTGACCCTAGACCAGGGGACAGAGCCAGATGTCCCAGTGGAGGTGATTCCCACATCAGCCAAGGTCTCCATAGGGGCTGAATGGAGGAGAAGGGTCTTGGGAGCTGAAGCTATTTGGGCACTGGCTGAAAACCCTGGACTTACACAGCCAGAGACTGCAGGGGCCGTATTTGGTGCCTGTCTCAAGTCTGGGCGACCATGTCTGTTCCCATTAGGAGGCCCAGGCGGTAAATTGGGCCCTGAATATATAATTAAGCAAAGGGCACCATCCTGAAGCCAAGGTTCACACTGATTTGTTGTGGCTGGGGTGGGAACAACCCTTTGCAAATCAGTCGCAGGATGTTGCTCCTAGTCAGCTGGAAACTTGGTAGCTCAATTCCATAAAAGCTGGATCTAACGCTTCAGCTCCCCAGCTGGTTTCGGCATCCTGACCAGCACGCAATCCTGTGGCTTGCTTTTCTGCACGACAGTCTGGAAACCTTCCTTGAGAGCCTCTTGTTTGCTGGCTGCCAGGATCTGCCATGCAGATTCTTGCCAAAGGGATAATATAAACAAAGCATAATGTCAAGTTTCCCACACAAGTAAGATGATCTATTAGCACTGCACTTTGTACTAATTATTGCACAGTGGGTGGGGGCTTGTGAAAGGAGATTTATGCATTCAGCTAGCCTCACTTTTATTATTTGTAAGTACTTTTTGGCAAGGAATGAGCGAGATATGTATTTTATTGTTACGCTGTTGCAAACATCCTAATCTTCCGCACTCATTAAAACCTCATAACAAATAGTAAGAGTGATATATTGCAGCCACAACGAGCGGCTCATTCATCTCCAGGTGGGGGGAGGGGGGATGAGATGTAGGGGAGAGGGAGGACAGGAGAAATGGGAATGTGGTTTTTTGAGCCACAGTCATATTTGCAGTACATGGAAGGCTCAGGTACTCGAAGGGTGGAAATAAGGCAATGGACAAGGAAAGGCTGCTGGGGTACCAGGATGGATGGGGACATCTGTGGTAAGGTCTCAGCATAGAAGGAGGACGATACTGCCCCAGAGTGTAAGTCCCAGAAAGTGAGAGTCCATCTGTGGCTTTCCTGGCATGAAGGAGTTAATCTGTGCATCTGCTTTGGGGCGGCATGATCACCCTGCTATCCATGGAGCAGCCCAGCTTGCAAGGCTTGTGCCTCTGTGTCAGGATCTGGCATGAGGAAGAGCCCAGGCTACCCCAGGAAGGTGTCTCAGTGTATTTCTGCACTGCCTGGACAAACAGAAAAGGCCTCCAAAGTTGCCCAATAGGTCAGTTTTCCTTTGGGTAACACACTGCTGGGTGATGAAGGTTGGATGTCACACTGATGCAGCTGGATCAGAGTGGACTGATTGTTGTAATCATCATTTTGATAATCCCTCATCATGACTTAACTTCCCCAATGCAGCACTTGGTTGGTGACCCAGGAAGGAACAAGAGTGAGTCCAGAGCCCAGTCCAAGAGAGACGCAGGTGACCACCAAAGTGGAGACGGTTCTGGTGGCACAGCTCCCTTTGCAACTCTCTGCCTCCACTGTCTGCACCAACAGCCTCCAAACTGCCTTAGTAATGCACAAGGCTGAGGTGGACATGTCCCAAATATCTGCTTTGCAGGACAAGGGCAGGGGCAGGTGCCACCAGCCTCACTGGGGTGATACTCACTCAAAGCCTCATTTTCCAAACCCAAGTTCAGGAAACCCTGTTCCCAACTTTCCTCCTGATGACATCAAAGTAGGTTCAAAGTGCAGCCTTTGGGTGTTGTATCTGTTGGGGAGGTGCTGGGTAAAAGCCAAAACATGCCAAATTTGGCTGTTGTTTTGGGGAACAAAGTTCAGTGGAAAACCTTTTCATGTGTTGAAGGGCTGTGTTGGTACTTCCATGGCATCACAACAGTTGTAGGACATTTTTTTTACTGGGAATTCCCAGGTAAAGTTCAGAAAAGACAACCAGGGCTCATGCATCCGCTCTTGTCACATTGGAAAAGAATGCAGGAGGAGGTGGACAGAGAGGTGGTAGAAACTCGGGTAAGACATGGTACCACATGCTCCCACCCCGGTCTGCACACCATAGCTCTCAGAGCTGTCCCCAACCCTGGCTGATGTTTACCTGAGATGGCATGAGAGCTGAGGTGCTCTTCTTCATAACTGGTGGAGTTTCTCATCATTTTCCACCTAATCAGAGCTCTTCTTGCTCCACCACTGAGTCATCTGGAGGGGTTGCAGTAGAGAAGGACTTTCATCCCCTTCATCTGTCATTCCTCCCACCCTGAACACAGTATTTTAAACATTATAGGCAGGGCTTGCCCTGAGCTCCAGGCTGCTACCTTTCCCCTGGTCAAACCCTGTTCAGGTGTCCTTTTCTCTCTTCACCTGCTTCTTCC
This sequence comes from Antrostomus carolinensis, assembly GCF_000700745.2. Classification (NCBI taxonomy): domain Eukaryota; kingdom Metazoa; phylum Chordata; class Aves; order Caprimulgiformes; family Caprimulgidae; genus Antrostomus; species Antrostomus carolinensis. The sequence continues at coordinate 128,876 of NW_010317228.1, read as the reverse complement.
AAAATATCACTGTTATTTTCTGTCTTTCTATCCTCTGAGAAGCGACATTGCTGATGCAAAGGAGGAGAGGGTGACCAAGAGTCTACTTCTGACTGTCAGCATCAGCCTGGGCCAAGGTCAGCCTGGGGCAGCACTAGCTCTGTGAAGCAGAGTTGGGCACAAAGTCTCAGACACCCTGTTTCCAGCACAGCTTTGGAGTGGCCACATGTTTCAGGCAGCCAACTCAACCCTTCACTAGGTACCTCCAGGAGGGGACTGAAAAATGGTACTGACTTCTCATCCCTCCAAGCTGAAAAGTTTTGGTGTCATCTTTCATCTTCAGTTTCAGGCAAATAACATTTTGGGACTGGTTAAAAATACTGACTCATCAATTTTGAAATATTTGGGGAATATCTCCTGCACTGTCTTCTTCCCCAAGTCTTCATCTGTTTTCCAGCTGATACTGGTTTAGCTGGGATATTGCTAGAAAAAAAGAAAAAGACAGGTAAGATGGAAAGGGAGGGAAAGGGTTGAATTTAGGAAATGATAAATATTGGCTGGATCTTCAGCCCAAGGCAAATGTAGAAGGAAAGAACATTTCACAGAGATCCTTTCTGGGGTTTTGGGGGTGGGGGTTTTTGGAGGATTTTTTTTTGAGATGCCACTCCTAGTTCTATATGTTTCACCCCTCTGGCTGAGCCCTGTTACTGCAACGGCACTATGATCCTGGGGGACCAAGGAGGGCATGTCCCCATGCAGGAACAGAATAATTACATGCCCTTGGCCTGTGCCTTCACCCAGAGATAAGAGGTGGAAGGGGGTCTTACCCTGCTCCACTGTCTGGAAGCATGGGCAGTTCATTAATTATCCTGAAGTCATGACATGGCTAATATAAATGCTGTTTTATGTCAGGTCCTCTACCTGTGTTGGATGCTCAGCTGGAAGAGCAGCACCAGGTGGAGGGGTTGATTCCCTGTCCTGCTGTTGGCATGTCCAGCACAGGATGTTGTGGAGATAGTTTCTGGAGAAAGCCTGGCTCCTCTCTGAGGGGGGAAGCAGAGGTGTAAGGTGGAGAAACGTGGCATCTGGGATGGGAAAAATGAGGACTAGGGAGGCTGCTGGCATGATGAAACTCATCCTTCAGTCTTAAGACAGAGTCAAGCTGCCAAAACAGATCACAGAAATACACCCAGCAAGGAAAGGTTTGATCCTGTCTTGGGAACCACTGGTGTGAACTTAAATTTGTTCCATCAAGGTCCCAAATTGCAGGCCCATGCTACTGAAGGAGGGGTTGTCAAGGCTGCTACTGCTGATGGTAGCAGTGGACTATCAGTGAGTCTGCTTTATCGCCCCACCACAGTGTGAAACCCCAGATGAACAATGTCACTTCTCTCCTTCCCATCATCAACAGCCACTCCCTGCAGCTAAACCCTGCCCCATGCCTGTCCAGCCATTTCAGGCCTTACCCTGGTCATGAACTTCAGCCAAAACCAAGAAACTCCCTCCTTCAGCAGGTGCCTGTCATAGTCTGGTATTATTTTTATTCCCACCTTCCTCCCCAGTCATCTCCATCACAATGCCGACTGCCACCCCGTCCCTTCTCCCATCTCCCCCCGTGCTCCCTCTGCACAGGCTCACCCTGAACAAACCTCTTTTGTCAGGCCACCCCACACAACAAGAAAATTAGCATCATTCGGGCATGTTGAGGCCACCACAGCAGCTACAAGCCATGATTATGGTGCATGTGGTTAGCACAGCCTGCAACATCAAACAGCGTGTTTACAACAGATGTAATCCGTAATGATACAACAGGTGTATAACAGTCAATACCAGCATTGTAGCGATCAAATAACTCTGTGGCACGTTCACATTGATCCGGTATTAATCCAACTCCCTCGGGGTTTTGGTCTGTGATTTATATGACTCACTGGGAGGTTTCAGCACCTATTTGGCACAGCACCAAACTCCAGGCAGGGATCAGTATATAATTTACCTTTGCAATGAGAGCTTTTTAAATCCACGCTCTTAGCAAGCCAGGTTTGTCAATGGCACTTTGAAAAGAAGGGCTTGTCAGAGCACGCAGAGACACGTTCCTTTCAAGGGATGATTCATGCACTGCAGCTTCGGCGACTGTCCTGGTTTTACATGCTCGAATGCTGATGAATTAAAGCAGCAACAGGAGCGTAGCCTCTGTCAGCTCCCACAGGCTCCTGCCCACGCTATAAGTTTCCTCCAGTTCCCTTTATTCGTTAGCCCAAATCATTTACCCTAACGAGGAGGCATATGGGAGAGAATGGGATAAAAGCATACCGAGGAAAGGAGGATGGGGAGCTCCTGAACGGGAATCAAAGCAAAATCACAAAGTGGCACATCCAAAACCAACGGGGGAAATACTTTTTCACCCAGACTCTGGTTAAATTATTTAATTGTTAAATTTAAGGTCAAAAAATGGGTGAGATTCAAGAAGACAATGACCATTCAGAAAGATAATGAGAACATCCATAGCCATCTAAGACACAGGATGCTCACCAGGGCAGGCGTTGGAGCCTGGCTCGTGGCTCTGCTCCTGCCTAACAGGAGTCAATCCATCTTTGACTAGTCAAGGGTCCTCATTTAGAAACTCATCATGCACCTAATTTTAGTTCACACCTCTACAGGCAATTTGCAGGCAAAACACCGGTGATCAAACATACGTGGCAAATTAGGAGCCGCCTTTTAATAACGAGGGTGAAATACATTGCTGAAGGAGCGTGGAAAGGAAGCTGGTGTGCATGCTGCAATCCAACAAACGAGCTTCGCTTGCAGTGGTGGCAAGCTGGTAACTTTCATGAGTATTAAATGCAATTAAAGAAACAAACACTCTCCATCATTCCCCAGAGTGAGAGATATTATCAGTTGTGGCTTTGTATTTTTACATAATCACAGTTTAAAGGAACATTTTTCCATATGTGGAAATTCCCTGTTTTCTCCTCCAAATGCTAACAAAATCCTTGCCGCTGGCTGGCTCTGCTCTCTTCACGGCTCCCTGTTATGGCACTCCTGCTTGCCCCAGGGCCTTGTGGAGAAGAGATGGGCCCAAAACAAACGCCAGAGGTGAACGTGCTGGAGATCCAGTCCTACACCCAAACAGCATATGTTCCCTCTGCTTGGGGTGTTTTTGAAAATTCCCCTCTCCCAATGTTGAAAAGGTTTTTGTGATCTCAGAGCCCTCTTCTTTTGGGCTTCCCGCCCTCACGACGTGATCAAGAGGCACGTCCCACCCATCGCTGTGTGCCCCTCACCCCGAAACTGGGCTTCCTCCAGGGTTAAGTAGTATGAAGGGCACAGCAACCCTAGGGAGCTCCATGGAGTTTCACCCAACTGAGTTAAACCCAACTGTACCACTGGGTGGACACCTTGGGATCTGGCTAACGATAACGGCTTCCTTCTCTGATGCAATTAAAGCTGTTGAGCACAGCCTTACTCCAAGATGAAAGAGGTCACACATGGGGCTTTGACTTGGAACATAGCTGCTCTGCAGTAGCTTCATGCTCTTTATTCTTCAACTCAACAGCCAAATTATTTGCCCTCTTGATGAGTAGTGGGGTCAGATACAGCAGACTTGGAGGGAGACTGATGTCAAGGATGTGCTTCTCAGGATGCCCGTAACTTGCATGAACATGTTTGCATGTTTGCACGCCCAAGGTGTCTCACACGTCCACCTAGAAGTGTCTGCATGTGGTTGTCCATGCGTCTGTCTACACCCTGTTTCAGTCCAGCCGCAATCGCAACAGGCAGATGTGCTTCTCCCACATCTTCAAGCGATTGGCCCAAGCAGCCTTTGCACTGAGCGATGATTCCTGGCTTGCTCGCACGGCCTTTGCTCGATTTGTTTGTTTGTTTGCTGTTTGTGTGCAGCTTGCCTGCTGAGCTTTTCTTTGCCTGCATTCACTACGTGGGCTGGCCTGCTCCTCTTTTGGATATCATCTCACTTGGTTGCAAGCCTGCAGAAGTTGCCCAGTTATCCTGGCCTTCACCACTCAGCCCATGAGCAAGCTTCCAGCATGACCAGGAATACTGTGAGGGACTAAGGTGAGAGTCTTGAAACAACCTGAGCTCTCCCATCACTTCAACGCAGCTCCCAGAGAGCTTCTCTACAAGCTGTAAACCTGATCACTGAAACTTAGAACAATAAAGGTCTGTTTTTCTGGTAGGAGCAGGAGAAGGTCTAATGGCATCATTACTCAATGAGTAGAGGTTGTTCATTATGCTGACCTACTTATGCATGCTGCCTAAGGAGACCTAGATCCACATGGAAATAATCCAAGAAAGTATATTGATACTGAGTCCATCTCAGGAGACACTTAACCTTGAAACCTCCATCCATTAGGTGATCCAGACAGATCATCTCAGGACATGGGACACCAACC
>NW_010317228.1:122219-124467 GCF_000700745.2 Antrostomus carolinensis | reverse complement strand
AGGAACAGTCCCACCATCTCTGCCAAGCCATGCTGTGCTATAAATGAAGCTCCTCAGGAAGGGACTAAGCTCCATGGTATACTGACCCATACTGTGTTTTCACACTCTTCTGCATGCACATTCCCAGTTTGGCGTGAGACAGACAAGAAGACACCAAGGCTTTGAAGTTTTTCTCAGACTGAGGAAGTTATTGCTGTTATTTTCCATCTGGGAAGACTTGGAGGACCTATGGCTTTTTCCAAATATGTTTTCTGGGAATGTTACTGTATTAGAAAACATGTAGTTATAAAACATCACCGCTTATGGGAAAATCTTGTTAATGTGGAGACACCAGCAGGAGCTCTCGTTAAAAATTCCTTTCTGCTTGATAAGGGCTTTCCTTATCTAAGCAGTGATTTGAGGTCCTCCTCCTGATAGACTGGTGTTGTGTCATGGAGTCTGGGAAGAATTTCCTTCACAGGCACAAGAACCAAGTCTAGATGAGCTGCCTTTTGTGCCACCGTTTAGATGGCTGGAGCTGTAGCGTTCGTGTTTGTTATCAGTGCCAGGGGAACAGCCTGGACCTCACTGCTCAATGTGGTACTGCAGGTGATAAGAAGTGGTCACCTTCACAAAAATAAGGACAGGCACACACATCACAGGCAGATTGCATGTTCTAGTTGTTGTCTAGTTAGTGTTGTCTATCACATTGCAGAATCAAGGAAGAACAGGTCTACTGGGGAGACCAGCCCTGGGACAACCTCAATCTCTCCAGGGACCTGTGCAGGCAGAAGCTCTGTCTAACCCAAGGCTCTGGTCTGGTCCTGGAACCACTGGCAGTGCACCTACCAGTGTCCTGGAAGCAGAATCAATCCCTCCCTGGGCAACCTGATAAACCTAAGAACACCTCTTCCCCTGTCTCCATCCTGTTTCCCTCTTCTTCCTCTGCCAAAATCAAACCATCCTGGAGACTGATCATCTCTGATGCTCACACTCATTCGGACACAGAGGGTTACACATAGTTACTGCTGTTTGATTTTATTTATGATCTGTTGTAATTTTTTTTACCAAATCCCTTTAAACCCCTTTTAACTTGCTCAGGGACCATCAAGGGCTATTTCCCAGCTTTGCTTCTCCTTGTGCTCAGCCTCTTTCAAGCACCTTTAAATTTTTGCCCATTTTTACCCTTTCTGTTCCTGTCAAGTAATCAGTATGTTGCCTACAGTGAAAGCTCAGCTCCTCTCAACTCTGATGGATACCCCTGCAGACCAAGGACCTCCTTGGTGGCTATGACATGAACTCAATGCCCCACCACTCTTAGCTTCAGGAGCCTTAGCAAGGATGACCATTTTCTTGAGGAGCTCCCAGCTTTCCGTGTGGACTGGAAAGGGCTTGCAGGCTGTGAGGTGAACTGTTTCCCTCCTAGGTGAGTCCAGGAGATGATGCAAGGCCAGGGAGAGCTGCTGGACCCAGGTGTCCAAGGTTCACCAAACCCACGTTAGTTTTTGCAGGATCTTAAGAGCCCATCATGGGATGTCTGGTTCTCAGGCTCAAGCCTGGAGCTGGTGGCCTGGAACTTCCCTGGTTGCTCCCCAGAAAAGTAACTTTGTGGGGTGGGAGAGGAGGGTACCAGGGCTTTTTGGCTTTGGCTTGCAACAGGGAGGCTGAAAGCCTAGAGGTAGGTTTACCTCTCCACCCTCAACCTACATGCCTAGGCCTCTGCTTCTGGTCCATGAAAGCTTGCTGAATCCCAGATCTTCCTCGCAGAGGGAATACCTGAGGATGAGCAATTTGACATGTTTCTACAGTGCTCCACTTGCAGTGTCCTGTGGCTGTGGCTGTTGTGAACCTAAGCTGGAGGCTGGAGGAACCAAATTAACCTGGATTGCCTATGTGTACTTGTATAGTGTCCACCTTGGTGGGGACCTCCAGGAACTGAATCCAAGACCCTCACCCAACCCATCACATATGCACTGTCGCTGTTTGGGAACCTCACTGCGTGGGCACAGCAGCTCCCACTGAATCCAACTTGACCACAGTTTGGGAATACCTGCAACCCACATCCCAGTCTGGGCCACTGTTGGATTTTATAAACCTTTCTTGCTCCTCCTCTTCCTCAGTCTCATAGAATCATAGAATGGTATAGGTTGGAAGGGACCATCAAGATCATCCAGATCCAACCCCCCTGCCATCAGCAGGGACACCTTCCACTAGACCAGGTTGCTCAAAGCCTCATCCAGCCTGGCCTTCAACACTTCCAGGGAGGGGG
>NW_010317228.1:83992-122184 GCF_000700745.2 Antrostomus carolinensis | reverse complement strand
AAGAATTTCTTCCTAATATCTAATCTAAACCTACCCTCTTTCAGCTTAAACCCATTTCCCCTTGTTTTGTCATTAACCGCCCTTATGAAAAGTCCCTCCCCAGCTTTCTTGTAGGCCCCTTCAGGTATTGGAAGGCCGCTATAAGATCTCCCCTAAGCCTTCTCTTTTCCAAGATGAACAGCCCCATCTCTCTCAGCCTGTCCTCATAGGAGAGGTGCTCCAGCCCTCGGATCATCCTGGTGGCCCTCCTCTAGACTCATTCTAACAGATCCATGCCTCTCTTGTGTTGGGGGCTCCAGAACTGGCCACAGCACTCCAAGTGGAGCCTTACGAGAGCTGAGTACAGGGGGAGAAATGTCTAGAGAGAGACACTAGAGAGAGAGTCTCGCTGAGCTGCGAGGTGAGTCCCCAGCGATACCTGAAGGATTCACTGCAGAGCATTGCTCGCATTTTTGATTATGCAGTTCAGAGCCCTTGAAAGAGCCCTGCAGCCACTTAGCTCATGATGACGACTGATACCAAACACCATTTCCTCTTATTGCAAGCAAGTAAAAATAAACAACATCCTACTGTACCTGCCTCTATCCAGGAAAGCGCAGTAACCAGTATTTATAGATAAACAGAGATACATTGCCTGCTGGGGTCTGCTTGCGATGAATTTAGACCTGAAGATTGAAAATCCAATTGTGTTTATAAATCAGCTGTGACATGCCAGTGTCATGTCATCAGCGGAAGGCAAAGGGCATGTTTACTACAAGCAAAGGCACACGCTACAGTCATATGCATAAGCAAGTCTCTGCGCGGGCAGGTTATTTTTTGCATAGTGGTTTTTTGATTTTTACATGACTTAAGGATAATGCTCTAGGAGCCTTCTTTTTTTCTTTGTGCAACTTTTTTTTTTTTTAATAGTAATGTTTTTTTCCCTTTTGTGATTGACTGGAGGTTTTGTTCAGTTTTGGTTTTTTTAATGTTCTGAAGAATGTTTGTGCTTTTTTTGGCATCTTAGTGCATACCTCAAAAAACCTGACTAAAGCCCTGACTGCTTCTAAAGCTCCTGCCAAAAGGAATTCATGCTCCTCTAAGTTTGCTGTTTCTTATTCCAACTGATATTTTTAATAAGATATATGGTTACTAAGAATAGCTCTTTACCACCTCTGTCTGCTCCGGTCTTTTATTTGGACTCAGATCTCATCCTTGGGTTAACTGTTTGTCTTGAACAAAAATCGACACTGTATAAAGACTCTGTGGGGAACCTTCTAGCAGGTTGGCTGGTGTCCTTAGGCTGTGCAGCACGGGGCCAGCCCTGGTGCTGGTGTGCTGCATCCCCCTACCCCGTTGGCATCTCGGAGGTGCTGTGATTTACATGGCTAAGCCCAGGCTTTCCCAATCCCCAATTCCTCTCTGTGAATCACTTTGTTTTCCCTGATGCTTTCTGTCTCCAGCTCTGCAGCCAGGTTTCCACATCCGTCTCCTTCCATCATGCTAGCCAGGTTTTTTTAGCTGTTTTTTTTTTTTCTTTTTTATTTATCCTCTAGACCAGGCCCTCTTATTAGATATGCCCTTTTCACTGACCCTGAATTATTGCTACCCATGGTCTTAGAAGAACAGTGGTGTTTGTTAGTCTAAGAACACATGTGACAACCCTCTTCCTGGCCAACACCAGAGGTTGCACCAGTGATTTCCAGGCCAAAAACCAGGCATTTCAGCCAAAGCTACGGGCTCTGAATGTGATCCGTGGGGTCAGAGGAGGACAAGGGAATCATCGCCTATTTGGGGACCTGCCGGAAGACACTAATCAGAAAGACGTGCACAAATTTAGTCCAGAGCACGCAAGTGCTTTCCCCAGCTGAATCTAACCTCCGTTGGTGGCAAACGTCCCATTCTCACTGCAACGGGGCTGCTGGCAGGAGCTGGTATTTTAATTCCCGGGAGTTTTACTACATCCCTTCTGGAATGAGCAGTGCCTGACCAAGCCTGCTCGGTGGCAGTGGGGAGTGGGACGTTAATAGGGAAGGGCATCACAGTCCATAGGGGTCTGTGCTGGAAGAAGGTTCCCAGCTCTGCGGCTCTTTAGGGCTTGCAACAATTTGCAGATTAGTGTTGGCATTTCCAAGGCTGGGCTGGCAGCGAGACCTCTAACCAAGACAGACAGATTCCCTGCTGTGGCACTGTTCAGAGGGTTTAAATGGAATAACGATGTCTCTCCAGCTTGAGCAATATTGGGTCAATCTTCTTCTGTTTCGCTGTGTTTCCCCGCCCCGTCCCCATCCTCCCCCTGCTGCAGGTCACTGCCACAGCCAGGGCCATCAAGCCTTTGTGTTTTGGGAGGTGGTGGGGGGGGATCATTTTTATAACTCTTTGTACCAGCGCAAGCAGAGCTAATGGTAAAAGGCAATCAAATCTTCTGCTCCAAGGCGTAAGCTGGTTGCCTGCAGGGTCAGGGAGGAATTTCACCCTCCCTCCTCTCCTGGGCTCAGAGGTTGCTCAGAATCAGCACAGTTTGAACCTAACTCCAAAATTCTTTGGTTCTTATAAGCCTTCCTTTTTTTTTTTTCTGTGTTGCAGAGCTGTGAAAAATTACAGAGGGAAAGATAGGTGTTTATGAGGCCCCTGAGGAAGGTCCCCAAGAAGGTCCCCATTAGGGAGCTGCTCGTGGTTGTGCTGGACCTTGGAGCAAAGCCTTGCACCACATCAAACTACTTTTTCTCTTGGGGTTTCCGATTGCCTCTGTCTGATCTCCGGCTCTCCCTCTGCAGCACAGTGGGAGTTTTCTGCCTTTAGGTCCTTCCTTTTCAACTCCAAATGCCTTTGGGTGCTGGGTTCATCTGGACTAAACCTCTACTTGTGCCTGAAGGGTGTAAGCCCTGGGGTGGCAAATGATCCCACTGCCACCCCAGTGCCCCAGCCCAAGCCCCTTTCCTGGGGAGCAGCTCACCTTAGCTTGGTCAAGGTGTACTAGCAAGACACACGGCAAAAATACAAGCAGGCACAAGCAGAGAAACAACCGTTGGGAAGGCAGGAGTTCAGAGGTAAGCCAGCTGTCCTCGGGTAACATACTCCAGGCCACCCACATCAGAGCACCAACCTCAGATCCCTCCCAGCAGAAATGACCAGGGGCAAATCTCAAAGGCAGAGCCAATGCGCGAGACACGCACACCTATCGGCATGGTCTCACGGGGGAAGAGCAGGCATCAAAGGCATCGCGGCCTCTTCTCCTAAATCCGGCTGTGCCGCAGCCCTGGGACGCCATGCTGAGGAGGATGGAGGTGTGGGGCAGCTTTGCCCAGGCTCCCTCCCAGCTCTCAGCACCCCTCTGCACCCCTCTTATCCAGCCAGACTCACAGCAGGGTGAACCCACTGCAGATGCCTCCCACGAGAAGTAAAACACAAAAACGCACAAAAAAAGGGATGGAAACTTTTTTTTTTTCCTCTTGCATTTCAAAACCAATAATTAAATTTAAAAAATAACCCAGCAACAATTAAAGCAAATTAAGTGTGAGGTTTAAGCTACCGGCAGAAGTTTGATTTGAAAACAGCAAAGCAAGCACTTCTGGTTGGGAACCTTGATAGTTTGTCTCATACGGATGGTCAGTGAGGCAGAGAGAGTGAGGGAGGGAAAGCTGGTGAGAAGCCACAGCTAATGCGGGATATGACCTGCAGATGGCATGGGACCCTCTGGAGCTGCCACGTGGGTTATGGATGCACTTTCCCCCTCTTGTTTTGCACCAAAGGAGGACTCAGCTGTGTCTGAGCACCACTGGCTCTAAACCACCATCTCCAGCACACACAGGCTGCTCAAAACCTTGCCCAAAATAAGGCAACCTTGCCCCAAAATCAGGAAGCTCTCAGACCCAGAGGGGCAGGGAGAAATGCCTGGGAGATGCTGAGTTCACGGGTACGACTGCACCAACCGTCCTTGCAGAGCATCTTTTTGGGACATCCACTTCTCCAGGGAGAAAATCCCACTGTCCCTTCCCATTCCTGTCCATCTGCTCTCCTCACCTCTCGGGGAAAGTCTGATACCTTTTTGGTCCCTGCCACTAAGTCAGCCCAAACCAAAGGTCCCACCAACATACAGCTGTGTCTTAAGTGCTACAGCCACCAGCCCACCCCTTTGGCGTGGTTCAACTCCCATGTCCCACAAGGAACACCTATGTCCCCTTGATGGGGTAAGCAGAGGGGCTTGCTCTGCCAGCAACAAAAGTGCATTGCTGGGTTCCAGACCTTCTCCCATGGGATAAAACCCCACAGCCTGTCCCTGAGGCCAGCCTTGCTCACCCACCATGACTCTCACCTGATGGTATGTAAGCTGTGCTGCTCAACCTTTTAAAAAATCCCTAAATTGTTCTTTTTTAAAAAATAAAACAAACCAACCAAAACAACGAAAAAAAAAAAACCCCAAACAACTAGATCTCTCTATCCATCCCAAATCCTGGTCTGTCTGGGGAGATGGAGGATTAGAAAGTGTCCTTTTCTCTCCTGGCTGACCCTATTGGGCATTTCTCACCAGACACTCATAAGATCAGAGTGCCCAGTGTGGTGGTTTCCAAGCCAGTCTCTTGGCATTTCAGCTCTTGGGGGTGACCCTAAAGAGGGAACTGGGTATTTTGGGTCACCCTGGGGGACAGGGCAGGCAAGCCATGGGCTGAAGGGTATCACCACTAGCTGCGTCTCCTTGCTACCCCCCTGCCCTCCACAGCCCCGTCCCCATGTCTCCCACCCACGGCCCGTCGCCAGGGGAGTTGCCGCGCGGTGCAGCCTGCCCAGGGCTGGCAGATCTGCGTCTTGTAGAGACATCAAAGTCTCTCCTGGAATGTGTGTGGCTCTGCCGGGCTGTGAGAGATACGGAGCCAGGGATCATGAAAGAGATACTGCGATGGTTATCGCCCCATCAAATCAAGGGGAAGCTGAGCGTCAGGCTTGCCAACAATACCTGTTATTGTTCCTCCCCTGCGTGGCGCTTTATTAAGCACTATAATCGTTTTAATATTCATGCATCTCCGCAGCCATTCCACCCCCCCTCCCTTCTCTTCTCCTTCTCTTTGCTTTTCAACATATTCCACGTTGGAAAGTGCCTTTCTTGCATTTCCTGGGAACTCGCTTTCCCTCCGGGCAGCAGGTGTTTCGGTCCGCAGAACCCAGGCAACATCCTTCTCCGCATTGAGAAAAGGGGATTTTCTCTTGGTCTTTTGCTTCACTCTCCTCCACACCTCCTTCCATCTGCCACCGCTCCCTTCTCCTTCAAGTAAAAGCTAATTAAACACCACCCTGCTCAAATGATGGCATTGTTTCACTATCAATGAAAGCAAGAAGCTGGAAGCCCTTGACCATACGGTGCTCTCACTCCAGTGAGGTGTGTGTTCCCAGGACATCCTCTCCATCCCTAGATGGCTCAAGAGTGGTCTGAGGGTATCCCCACACCAATATTGTAAGGCAGATGCTTTCCAGCAGCTGTGCATGGGATTGGGGTTTGTACCAGCCAGCCTTGGGATGAGCAGTTGAGGCACAATGTTTTGAATCATCTCAGTGGTGCAAGGATGGAGAGGTCCCTTTTGCCCATCCATTCGCAGGTTCTCCAGACTTCATTCCTCAACTCAAAGTATAAAATTGGTTCTACGTGTGGGTAGTCCAGAAATCGTGGCACCGCTTCCCCGACCTCCCCAACCTGATGGCACCAGTCCTCAGCACTGGGGTGACCTCAGCCCCAGCCAAACCATCACCCCCCAACCAGTCAAAGAGCCATGCTCATCACCTCCATCCTCCTGCCCCATCCCTGGTCCCGTGGCAGCTCATCACAGCATCTTTGCTGGGGATGGTGACCATCATGAAACACACAACAGGTTCAAGTGGCAGGATGTTTGTTCAGGGATTACAGCCCTAAGAAATACCTACGACATGGAGATTTATTCTTTGGCGTCTCATCCCTTCTGTGCTGGGCAGTGTTTTCCCAGGGGTGGAGGTGTGCCTGTCACCGGATCCCTGGGAGCAGCGGCTCTAAGTCATTGGGAAAACAGAAAATTTAGGAGTTGTTTCGTGGGCAAATACCACAAAAACCTCCTTCAAATGGCTGTTCACGGGATTAGCTGCTGATAAGGGAGGAGAAGCGTCACAGCTGGCCAGGCCTTGCAGCAAAGGCTGATGCTGAGGATATTGGGAGCAATTTGGAGGAGAAGAATCTCCAAGCCTGACACTGTGTTACTTTGCATCTCGCCTGGATGCTTGCAGTGTTGCTTTCCTCCTGCTTGGCCCAGCTGTGATCCACTCCAAAAAATGGGGTCACAGATTCATGCACTTTCCCTAGAGATACAACCAGGCCTGAAGACAGGGTGAGGGACACTTCAGACAAAAGCAAAGCCCAGAAGCAGCATCTCTACCTGGCTTCCAGATCCATCCAGGGCATGTTGCTCATCCCAAAGTTTACTTTCATTTTCAGGCAACTAAATTTTTGGATTATAATTTAGGAAAGACATGGATCTGTTGGAGCAGGTCCAGAGGAGTCCACGAAAATGATCAGAGGGCTGGAGCACCTCTCCTATGAAGAAATGCTGAGAGAGTTGGGGTTTTTCAGCCTGGAGAAGAGAAGGCTCCAGGGAGACCTTATTGTGACTTTTCAGTACTTAAATGGGGCCTGTAAAAAAGATGGGCACAAGCTTTTTAGCAGGGCTTGTAGTGATAGGACAAGGGCTAATAGTTTTAAACTAAAAGAGTGGAGAATTTGACTGGATATAAGGAAGAAATTTTTTACGTTGAGGGTGTTGAGACACTGGCACAGGCTGCCCAGACTGGTGGTAGAAGCCCCATCCCTGGAAACATTCAAGGTCAGGTTGGATGGGGCTCTGAGCAACCTGATGTAGTTGAAGATGTCCCTGCTCACTGCAGGAGGGTTGGACTAGATGACCTTTAAAGATCCCTTCCAACTCAAACTGTTCTATGATTCTAAATCCATTTTTAAACTCCTTCCTCAGTTCAACAACTGAGCATTTCACTTGGAAATGAGATGGGGAAAGGCACCTCTGAAATCATTAGAGAGAAATTAAAATTTAAAAAAAGGCATGGTGGGATAATTGCCCAAATAGCTTGGGATCCCTTCCAAACCCTGGTTTTCTGGTTACCATATTTGAGTAAAACCTTTCCATGTTGGGGTTATTTGGAGCACCTGTGGCAAAAGGAAATGGGTGCATTCAGATTTCAATGGCAATGATGGAGGAGTGGAAGATGGACCCGAGAGCTGCCAGGGGACTGGCGAGGGGACAGCAGAGCCCTGTCTGGGCCAGGGGAAGGTGTTGACCATGCACCACGCTCCGGGGCCAGGCTCCCTTCCCATCAGCTGCAACTCAGGGTACCCAAAAATGAGATGGGGCTTCAAAGTGGGTCAGTTTTTGGCTGAGGAATCATGCCCTTCTCCTGCCTGTCTAGCACATTCCCCTTTTCCAGCAGCAGGTCTGAAGCCTGGTGCTGAGCTCATCCCGGCACGCTGCAGGGGTGCAGGATGCGGCCCCTGGCCCCTTCAGCTGCGGCTGAGGTATGCACAGCTGGGGCTCGCTGGCAGGGCTCTGCGCCGCCGTGGAGTTCCCCCGAGTTCAAAGCTCTGCTGCTGACTTTGTACCCCGCTGGAAGACACTTCCCCTCACCGCCTTCCGGGTGAGATTTCATAGCTGCAGGAGAGAGAGCTTTTTATCATTTGGCCTCAACTTTTTTTTTTTTCTTCTTTTTTACTCCCCCCTCTCCTCCTTTTCTTTTTTTGGTAACAATATCCTATACAGAAAGGAAACAAACAAATTAACTTCTCAGTCTCCAGGCTGAGGCAGCCTCACCCACACACAGCAGCCATCACCCTTGATCCCCAAATCACTGCATCCCCTGCACCACCCCACGGGCACAGCAGCTGCACCGAGCCCCTCTCGCCCCACGGCAGAGCTCAGGGTTGGGAGGGGGCTGCTTTGCTGGGGAAGCCAGGGTTCAACCCAGGGCTTGGCATCAAGGGTCAGGGATCTGCAAGGCTGGTGTGAAAATGTGCCTCTGCTTCAGTCTCCTGTGAGCACAGAAACTATTGGGTCATTTTCCCTAGAAGGGAGCATAAGCGATGCTGGGGTACATTGATGTACCCCATAACTATTGTGGGCAGCAGGTCAAGGGAGGGGATTCTGACCCTCTGCTCTGCTCTCCTGAGACCCCACCTGCAGTGCTGCCTCCAGTTCTGGGCCACCAACAGCAGAAGGACATGGACCTACTGGAGCGAGTCCAGAGGAGGCCACGAGGATGATCCGAGGGCTGGAGCAGCTCTGCTGTGAGGATGGACTGAGAGAGTTGGGGCTGTTCAGCCTGGAGAAGAGAAGGCTCCAGGGAGACCTTCTAGTGGCCTCCCAGTACCTGAAGGGGCTCCAGGAAGGCTGGGGAGGGGCTTTTGACAAGGACAGGGAGTGATAGAACAAGGGGTGATGGCTTTAAACTGGGAGAGGGGAGATTGAGATGAGATGTGAGGAAGAAATTTTTTCCTATGAGGGTGGTGAGACAGTGTCCCAGGTTGCCCAGAGAAGCTGTGGCTGCTCCTCCCTGGAAGTGTTTGTGGCCAGGTTGGATGAAGCTTGGAGCAACCTGGTCTAGTGGAAGGTGTCCCTGCTGATGGCAGGGGGGTTGGAACTGGATGATCTTGATGGTCCCTTCCAACCCAGACCATTCTATGATTCTGATTTCTGTAATATTCACATCTCACATCTGGTTGCAAAGCAGCACAAAGACTTAAGGGAGATCAATGGGTGCTTGATGTCCTGTGTCCTCCTGCCCACCCCATGCATCATCTTAAAGGCAACCTGTGAGGAACAAGCCTCCACCACTGTCGCTTGCATCATTGTGTCCCCCCAGCCAGGTGTCTTGTCACTGTCACCAAAACCAGGCACGGTCATGAGGGAGAGGAGAGGCACCCAGGACACCTTGGCCTCCCCTGCTAAGGTCATGTGTGGAGCTGCAGGAGAGTCCTCAGAGGTCCGTCAGCAGGGACTTTCTTAGAGTCACCACAAAGAGCTTGAGTTGGGGTGTAACTGAGACATTGACAGGCACAGATGAGGCCTCGGGACAGGCAAGGATCCAGGAGATGGACGGTTTGCCCCAGACACCTGGTCCTCCAATATGAAACACCCAAGGATGCCCACCAGTGCGCCCATCCCTCTCTGCCCAGCACCCCATGGGGTGGGTGGGCTCAGTTGGGATGGGGTCCCAGCTAAGGGAGCTCAGCTGTGCTGGGAGGCTGCAGCTGCCCCAGGAAGAGCAAAAGGCCCACAAGTAATAGTGGAGCATAAGGGAGAGAAGGAAATCCATGCCAGCACACCAAGGGACCTGGGATTTGGGGATACATCCATTTTTCTTCTTCACCAGCTGGTGAACAGCCACTGCCTATCTTAAACCTTTTCATATGTCAGAAAAAGCAGCTCAACCCTTGAGAAGGTGGGTAGAAGAGAAATGTTCAACCCTGTATAAAGCAGTGTAGAACCCTGGACCATGACCCCTGGGTCATTTTAAGGGGAAAATGAAGCAGTGCCATTGGCCTGCTGAGCA
The DNA here is from genome assembly GCF_000700745.2 of Antrostomus carolinensis. Lineage (NCBI taxonomy): Eukaryota > Metazoa > Chordata > Aves > Caprimulgiformes > Caprimulgidae > Antrostomus > Antrostomus carolinensis. The sequence goes on along the minus strand of NW_010317228.1, from coordinate 112,632 downwards.
CCTAGCAAGTAAGAACCATTTGAACAGCAAGTGTCCTTGAAGCAAAGTTGTGTTGATGCCAAATATTTCAAGACATAAGACCAAATTTTGATAATTGCTCACTGGGTGACCTAAATCCCATCCCTAATTCTGAAGCGGTGTAACTCTAATATTTAACCAACAGAATGAAGTAGCCTAAGTTTATCATGGCACATATGGTCATACTCACAGCTTACAGTAAATAGGTAATCAGCTAGCTTAGTGGATAACAATCACGTTCAGGGGTTAGAGTATTGTTAAGAGCTGTTTTGCTAAGATAAGATTTCTGACATCCATCATTGCTTCTGTCAAACCTGAGAGGTTGTGAGTGTGATAAGAAGTTGTCGTGGTTTCACTTTGCTAAAAGGCTTTCTGGAGTTTAGCAAAGATTGATTTTGCAGTGGTGATAATTCCCTGCAAGCGGATAGCAATCCCTATAGCATCTCAAATAACTGTTGCACGACTGTTTTGGGAGTTAATTCTGGGAGATACTTAACTTTTTTTGTCTATATCTGTTTATCTTTTTATCTATTTATCTGTATATTTTTATTTCTTTTGACCAAAACCAGTGCTCAGTCCAGGCAAGTAGCTATTTCTGCTGCTGTCGTTCAGCTGAGTTTGGTGGGAGCCACAACTTCCCCAGAGCCACTTTAGGGCTCGTGGTCAACAGCCTAATGGGGATTTACCAAATCACCACTCATTAGCAGAGCTGCATCAGGTTACCGTAAACAGGATAATTCAGCCCAAAATTCCCTCGCTGATGGCTTTAGCCCTCACCGGGGCTCTGCATCACTCTGGGTTTCCCCATCCTCTCTGGTATGGAGGCAGAGGAGCAAATCTCCTTCTCTGAAGAGTTCAGATCACGTGGGAAAACCGCACAGAGCGTGGAGGGATCTCAGTGTACAAATGTGCGGCGGCTCTTCAAAGCTCCAGCACAGAAGCTGTTTACACTGTAAATAAACAGACACAAGTAGTGGGTTCAATCCTTTTTCTCACCCTCCTCTTCTCTGGGGAAGAAAGGCATCTCCAGAGGTGCCGTGCCTGAGCTCAACAGCAGCAAAATCCTCTTTTTTTTGTTTTTGAAGTGGTAGTGGAAGGGGATCTCTGAAATAAATTAAGCAAAAATGGGTCGAGGAGGCTGGAAATGATGAAATAGAAGGATCTTATTTTCAACAGCAGGTTTTCAGAAGAGGAACACAAAGATGATGGTGGATTTGCTCCGGCCATCCTATGCCCAGGCATGTCCAGCTCCTCTGCCAGCAAGGTCAGTGCTGAGGAGCGCTGGGAAACGGGGGCAATTCGGGGCCGGCTGGCACAGTCCATCCCTCCCGAAGCACTGTTTTCCGGGAGGGGAAAAACAAACTTCAAATGAGCAATAAGTGAATCATTTACTCCTGTCTGATTATTCAAAGAAACTCTGGACTGGGATGACAGGTTTAGTGAGTATGAGGGTTACTGCTGCAGGTACCAGGCTGCAGCTCCCCCTCACAGGTACAGCTTTTACCCAGACTGCTGGGGGGTCCTGCATGCAGGACCCCAAAAAATACATCCCTGAGCAAACTGTGATGGGGAGAAAGGTTTTTCCCAAGATAGGGTGGGGAGAGGAGGAAGAAAGGGAAGAAAAAGGCTGTGTCTTAGTGATGGGGAATGTGGAGCAAGGCAGAGCAGCATCCTTCCCTGGAAAGGGCAAATGGGTGCCCACCAGGTGCTCTGAGCACCCAGCATGTGACAAAGCAAGGACAGGAACAACACAAGCTGCTGTCAGCAGCTGCTAAGCAGAGGTGCATAGAGGATCTCCTGTGGGTGACCCTTTCAGCCGTGGGACAGCTCTGCAACATTTATCAGGGCTTTCAGACCTGCCAGTCCCTTTGACTTGGTCACCCAGCACCCTGGTGTCAGGCCTTGGAGGAGGGATGGGGAGCACATCTGGCTGTGGAGCAGCATGAGACCTTTAGGGATGCACAGCAGCCGTCAGAGCCATATGCCCAAAGCAAGGTGTGGAGCAGCTCTGTGGGGTCCAGCAGCTGGACCGGCAGCTTTGTAACACTACTTGGCTTTTGGCCAATGAAGGCACTTTCTCCTCCTGTCCAGCCCTGTGGGATTAAACTTTCCTCTGCCAGGTGCTCTGTGGTTGGGGCAGGGCTTGGAGAGGCTGGGTGGTGGTGGGCGAGAGAGCTTTAAAATAACCCAGGGCGTGGACACCTCTCTGGCAGTCATGTTCTAAAAGAACCTGGCTTGCCCAAGCAGGTATGTGCTCTGTGTCCTTGGTCCTTGAGGGTGGGTACCTCTGTGGTGGTGGAGTTAGCTGCAGGTGCCTTCATAGTGGCCAAACCTTGAAGGCTTGTGAAGGACCAACGCTGTCCCGTGGTGCATGGTAAAGCCATCTTTTGCCAAATAGCAAGGATTTAGGTCAGGCTGCTCCAAGGCATGCTGCCAAGCTTTGGAGAGTTGAGGTTGGACTAGATGACCTCCAGAGGTCCCTTTCCACTTGAGTTATCCCATGTTCTAAGGAATTTCCGTATGACTGTAAGAGCAGTTTGATGCACATCACATGCTGATCAGTAATGTAGTTGTACCCAAAACTTGTCCAGGCAGGACTTGGGTCATACAGTCCTTTCCTATAATGACACTACTGTCCCAACCAGTGCAACAGGATCCTGCCATAAAACAAATGTTACATGATGGAGGTACAGGAGAGTTAATGCCTGGGTCCATGGATGGGATTCCAACAGGAGTCAGGCACCGTTGTGTCTCCAGGCATAAGAACCTGATCCCACTACATCCAGGAGGACACCATGCAGGTTTCCTTGCAGCCTGCCCATGCAGCATCCAGCCTTCAAACCAGGCTCCAGCCATAGCCATCCTCATCTTTGTGCATTTCTTTCCTCCTTGTTTGGTGTCACCTAATTTGCTGGTTCTTGTCTCAAACCATTTCTGTCATGGGACTGGTTCATAGCATCTCAGCTGGGCAACCAAAACTGGGCAGAGGATAAGGTGAGTTGAGGCTGTGTGTTCCTGCTATGAGAAGAGGGGAGACAGGGCTCCCACCTGCCATCAGCACAGCACCATGGACCCTGCAGCTGTGGGGTCAGGAGCTTTTCACCAACTGAGCACCCAGCTACTCACATTGACGGGACCTCTGTGTCCCCCAATGCCATCCTCAGTGTCACCTTCCCCGCTGACAGGGCAGTGCTAACAATGAAATGCTGCGTGTTTTTATTTGTGCTGGCTTTGCTGAGATAATTGCCAGCAAACATTGTAGCTTGATAAGCAAAACATTGGCAAGCTGCTATTTCTAAAGCATCTTTAGCTAAATTTGTAGCGGTTGTCTCCAATTTGCAGTCCTGTTTGTGTCTGTGAAAAAGACACACTTTCTCAGCTCCTTTCTCATGTTCCCACTTGCCTCGCACAGCCATGGAGGTAGAAGGAGGATTCCCCTTGCTTTATGCAGCTTGGCTTTGACTGAATAGCTTCCAGTTACCTTGAAACCTAATCTTCTTTTGAACTCTTTTTAAGTCAGTTGCATTCTTGGAAGGAGATGAGCCTGCGAACTTGTATCATCTGATGAGAGAGATAACAGCTCTGCAGAACCTACGCCCGGTGGCAGGCACAAGCCAGAAAACATCTGCACCTGCTCACATGGAAAAAGCACCCGGGTATTAGAGGAGGCAATTTGCCTTTCATGAGTTTTGGGATGTTTATTCCATTGGGGAGCTTCTCAGAGATATCCTGGCTGCCTGCTTTGGGACAACCACCTGTCAGTCCTATGTGAACTCTGGGACATGCTGCAATACAAACCGATACCTGAATGTCTCCAGATGAAGATGATCTTCAGAGTTTGCTTTTTGGGGTGGCTTGGTGCTGCTTCACAGCTGGTAAAAAGGGTTTATGGAAAGAAGCTGAGAGCCCTGTTCCTCCTTAGACCCATGATTCCCAAGCTTTGCTATTCTTCTTGCCCTAAAATAGGGACTGAGCAATAAGATGTGCTCAAAACTAAGCTCAATCTTCCTTGTTAGTCTGGTTCCCAGTGGCAGCAGATACCCATGGCCACCAATGACCATGGAGGGAGCCCAAGGATCACATAATTTCTGAAGACCATATGCCGGTAACCTCTCTTCTATGAGGGTCTATTAAGCTGTTCCCATTGTTGGCCCCATATTCTAATCATTGGGTTAAGGTATGAATTTTGGATAGTCTGTCTGGCTTCCTGCACAGACACACATCTGTATAGGGTCCAGGTGTCTCCAATGAGTATCTGAGCTTCCACCTGCAGGAGTCAAGGGTTTTGTGTTCAGCTCTTCTCCTCCATGTGGAGCCAGCCTGGGGTGGCCTATCTCTGCTGTTGGCTTTGGGTTAGTAAAATTATTATTGATAAGAAATGAACCCAAGGGAGCAAGCAAGGAGAGGCAGGGACTACATGAGAGAAGGAACCAAATCTCTTTGTTCTTACCCATTCTTCCACCCAAACTGGCCACAAGACAACATGGTGGCCACCGCCTTTGGTCTCCATCGTGGAGCAGAGACTACCAAAAGAGAGGAGGGCTGAAGAGAGGGACAAAAGCCATTGCAGGTAACATCAGGATGCAGGGTTAGATGTTGAGCATGAAGCAACCTACCCGAGGGCAGAGATCTGGGCCCTCGGGTCTCCTGCAGGAAGCCGGGATGACGTCACTTTTTTCATCTGCCTTCTGCACTCCTCCATGGCTCCTTGGATCCTCAGTTTCAAACACGGCTGCTTATCTTCCTGCATTACTCAGTGTTTCCCTATGTGTGCTGAAATGCATCTTCAAAGCACAGCGTTCACCACAGTGAACAGACCGGTTGATTAAATTAGAGTGACTTGTTCTAATCATCAATGGTAGTGACTGTGATGTTCTGGGGAGACATTTTGGGGTATCTGGGCATAAAATTGCCCTAAAATTGCTCATTGTCAGAGTCATTTGAGGCGAAACTCGTAACAGCTCAGGAGCTTTCTGTAAGGTCTCACCCTTACAGGAGCAGAGGAGCCTCTGCAAGAGCAGACGTGTACTAATGGGTTTTCCTTTTTTAGTAGTGTTATTCCCACTGGGATATTAAAGAGCTACCCCAGAGCATCTGGGCAAACAGCTAATTCCCCCGAAACCCAGGGCGGTTCATCAGCCCAATCCATTCCCTCTGATTTGTTCTCAACATTTTAAATGCCAGATGTGGGTTTCAAACTGTAACAGAGAGGGCGAGTGAGAGGAAACAGCCAGCCCTTTTCCCCCTTGGAATTCCTTTGTTCGTTAAAAAAAAACGGCCAAAGAGTGGTGAAAGTCTAAATTCTGGTTCCAGAGGGTGTGTGCAAGCTCTCAACTGGAGTAAAATCGAGCCCTTGACAAAAGAAGGCTCTTGGTCCTGGGCACCTCCTGGTCACTGGTGGTGGTCAGGAAGGAGGATTTTTTTCCAGTATATACATTTTTCAAGCCATGGTATCGCTGTTTATTTTTGCCTTCCTCCAAGACAGCACTGCCTACTCCCTTGGCCATAGTGGGATGGCATCAGGGCCTCTTCAATGACTGGAGATGTGCCTTTTTCTCAAGTAACCCAAAGGAGTCCTCCCAGTATGTGATGGTCATATGATGGTTGTGGGGCTATGGGAAAGGAGACAAGTGGGAGTGGGACCGCCAGCTGCAAGAACAGTTCATACAGCCCACAGCGTGCTCCTGCCCACATCTGAGGAGCTGTTGGGAAGGCGAGAGAGAAGGAGGGAGCTGTGGACCAGATGCATTGCTCTGGTGGGCCGTCTCCAGCCTGCAGGCCATCGGGAAGGCACGCCTGCACCAACGCTCCCGGCGGTTGCTCTTTGATAGGTGCCGTGGAGCGAGATGGTGCATCGGAGAGAGAGAGAGCAGTGGGGTGATCCAGTCCGGGAAGTCATGTCTATCTTTGTTCTCCTCCTACCTGATTGCGGGATGACTCATCCCCTTCAAACCAGCAAGGCTATTTCTGACACGAGGTGCTACTTGGCGTGAGTAAAGATGGAAAAGCCTGCCCCATAACTTGGATGATAAAAAGGATAATAATTATGCTTTATATAGCAGACTTACAAATAATGGCTTGCTTCTTCGGCTGTTCAAGACCACACACGCTTTTTTTTTTTCAGGGGGAGAGGTGTGGGGGGTTAATTTGGGACTTTTTTAGCTGGAACAGGAGATCTGTGTGGTCCCGTAGGCTCCTGTATAATAATTCTTTTAGCTTAATATCTTTTGATCTCCTCTAAGTTACTCATCAGCCCTGAATAACACACTGCTTGACAGTCAGAACTTTTTATTGGTGAAACGGTGCTTCATTTCACCTTCAAACAAAAGCAGGCTCCATGCTGCACTTCCCCAGTTACTGCAGGAACCCATGGGCAGGTGTCAGGTACGTTAGAAGAAATGGGATATTAAGTGGAGACAGGAAGTAAGGGGAGGAAGAAAAAGGAGAGAGGTCAACAAAGAAAATTACAATTTAAAGGAACAAAAGGAAGAAAACAGCCCCCCAAAAATTAGAGGTGCTGGAAAGGTAACAACTAGTAATAGCTTTGGGTTTTTTTTTACCCATTTAAATTAAAAAAAAAAAGGGGGGGGGGGGGGGGGGGGTGGAAAGAAGGGCTGAAGTGAAGGACAGGTAAAGGGGAGTTCATTCAAGTCATCCTGAGGTATCCAGGGACTCTCTGCTCCAAGTCCCTGCAGGGAGCAGATATTGGGCACAGGGAAAAAAGGGGAAAAAGCCAGTGGCCATGGGTGAGGAAGTGGGTTGAGGTGCTCAGGTCCAGGAAAGCAGATTATCTTATCCTGCAAAAGCTGTCAAGGTGAGGAAGGCACAAGTTAAGATCACCTCCAATAGAAGAACAGCCCAGGCTCCCTATATTTGAGGAGGGTGGAAATTTTTCTGTCCAGTTAAGTCCTCTGGCCTGGGGTCAACAGCATGGTGAGTGCCAGAACTTCTCCCAAACACCAAGAGGGAAGGTACATTTTTACAGTGTAAATGCTTTGGAGGTTTGAAAAATGCTGTAAGACTTTGAAGTGGCACACAGGGCATGGCAAGTTTCTCTGGAGGAGATGGATGCTGCTGTGAGCTGTAAGGGAGCAGGGACCCAGCTGAGGACAAGTGAGCAGTGACCTGAGCAGGAGAAGATCAGTTCAAGGGAAGGGAGATCATTAATGGAGCTCCCTAAGGATCAGCATTGGAAATAATGGAATAATGGAAGTCCCTGGTGACTTCAGCACAAAAAGCAGCAATATATTGATAAATCAGCTGATGTAAAAAAAATGGGGGAGAAGGTAAGACATCACCAATCTGGAAATGGATATGAATTGCAGTCCAGAAAAAATCTCTAACTCCAACGAGAGGGACAACAGAAGTTGGGTGGCACTGAAGAGCACGGAATGCAAGCTGACACAGTTAGGTTGGCATTCATCTGACCTTGTGTCAGTTGTCTGAAAGTTGTCCAAACCCACTCTGTAGCCAGCGCAGAGAGAAAGGCAGGTCCAGAGGGTCATTTTTTCCATCAAAGATGTCTGTTTGACTTTCCTACATCTGAAATTAATGGTAGAAATGAAGCTCTCCAGTCAGAAGAAACAACAATAACTGTTGCCATACACACACCATGTATGAAAACATCATGCAAGCTGAGGGAAAAACTGATGCTTGCTCTAATCCGTGGTTTTCCCTATGGAGAGGCACAGGGGATGCCAGATAGGGCACATGGCAGGGTGCAATCACAAAGACATGGAGCCCCGAGGACATCATTGCTATCTCTGGAACACCCGCTTTAGGAAAGGATGGTCACACAACGGTGCTTGCCAGCACTGGGACATGGAAGTGCGGGAGACCACAGCAATACAGCGAGGAGCTGTCTACCCCAGGTGGCTGCAGGAGATGGATAACCAGCTTGGGGTTGGCTCTTGGCACATTCCCAGCTCCCAGCAGTAGGGATTTCAAGTCTCGTCACTGAGTCTAGTTGGGACAGAGTGGTGATAATCCATCCACAGGCCTACTACCAGTGCTGCTGTAATGTCTGAGCAGCATTTATTTCCTGATAAATCTGGAAGCGGGGATGACTCTTCCAAGGCCTCTGCAAGTCATAATTCTGTATCCCTTCATCTGTCCCAGCCAGGAAGAATTTCAACTCTGTCAAGAGCTGCAGGATGACATTCCCTTTCCTTCTCTCCAGTTATGGGATATGAAGAGTTCAAAAGACAGTGAAATGAAGGCCATCTCAAGACATCTGCAACAAGGTCACCTCGGTTCTGACCTGGGGGACCTGCTACTGTCACGTTAGAGATGCCTCCTCATGAGAGTTGAGATATTAGGAAAGACCTCTGCAGTTTGGTGTCCACCACATGTATCTGTCCATGCTGAGGTGTATCTGCAAAGAGAGCCCTGGGCTAACAGCAGAAAACAGCAAGCAGCTTCTGATGTCTGAGAAGCAAGGGAATAGATGCAGAGGTCAGAAATGCAGTCCCAGCGAACTGTGGCCACTGTTGGCAAGCTACCCAAATCAGAGTTTCTCTCTCCAGGTTTTAACTCCATCATTGCAGCACAGTAGACAGGTCAAAGCCTGCTTTGAAGCGAAACCTAGGCTGTATCCTATATGCCCAGGCAGGCAGACGGCCAGGTTCACACCGTGCACTAAGCGTGGCTCTCAGGGCTTGTGTGTGGACAGTCTGGGTGAAAGCTTTGGTGGAAAAATCAAAGCTGTGTGGGAAGCATGCTCCTCAGGAAAGGGGCCAGCAGTGCAAAGGCTGCAGAGTAGCCAGGTGGCAAACGCTGGTGAGCAAACTGATGAAAGCAAAAATGGTCCATCACTGGTGAGCAGGGCCAGCAGGCAGGAACCAGGACTGAGATCCTGCACAGGGATGGCTGCGAGGAGACCCACTCCAGCCAAGCCCCTGTGTTGGACACCCTGGATGGGGTGCTTTGGCAATGCCAACCCACGTTGGCACTGGGACAAACCCAACAGCAGGCAAGACAGTCACAGCATCCAGATGTCAACAAGAGTGGGGCCATGCTCTGCCTGCTGTCCCATGGGGGCTTTGCAAACCAGCCTCACCCCACATATACTGACCTGTTTCAGGGCTAGTCAGGAGCAAAGTCTTTGTGAAAGTGCTGGGATGGGGAAGGCAGAAAGTCAGAGCTGCTAATGCACAGTTTGGATCTGAGAAATCTGCAAGATTATTGGTATTAATAATTTGGTTTGGGCTCAGAAATTAAAGACGAAGAGTAAAGTATGGTGTTTAGGCATGGATTAGAAAGGAACAGGAAATAAAGGACAAGAATGTAGCAGAAACTGAATGATTTACTATGACAAAGACAAAGGTGGCTGAAGACATGGAGAACGACATGAGTCTGGGGCTGAGAAGCAGAAGGAGGAATGCAAAATAAAGTCAGGACTGAGCTGACATGCTTACAAGTGTCTTTGTACCCTTCAAATGCAACAAGCCACAGTCGGGATCCTGGTGCTGGTTTTCTATGGGGAGCTTGAAGGTGGTGTTGGGGTGTGAGGTTGTTGAACTGGGGCTTTCTGCACCTGTAAGGGTTGAGGATAAACCAAGTGATGGGCTCAGTGTCAGGGATGGTCCTGGCTCAGCATCCCCAAGACCCTGCTCTGAAAGTGTTAGAAACACTCATGCAGAAAGTTGAAGCTATGACTAAAATTTGCCCTTCCTGTCATCATCAAGGACTACAGGGAAGTCATTTTAACCTCAGCTGAGAAGCAGAATCTTTTGGTTAAAATTCTGTTGCCTTAAGAGATGTTGAGATGCACTTAATTATCCCCCCCACACACACACACACATCCCAGCTGCTGCTCCAGAAGAGCACCAGTCTCCCATGGACACATGAGCCAGCCCTTGAGGATGTCTCAGACACCCCAGCACCTCTCAAATGGCCTCAGGTACCCACATGTGGTTGATAAAATCCAGCCTTCAGAGTCAGTAGAGATGCTGGAGAGAGCTCACATGGCCCAGATAAATCTGTTCTAGAAACATCCCCAAATTTAGGGATTTGTACCTCAATTCTGAGGCCAAACAGCTTCAGCATGGTCCAACTGGAGAATCTTTTTCCCACTTATTACTGAGCTGCAAGCTTTCTTAGTCATGACAGTGGCTGCTATCAACTGGCTTTTGCACAAGCAAGACATGAGGCTCTTAAGCAAAGCAAAATTCATACATAGAGCACTGATAAATCCTCAGGAGACAACAGCAGAGTCAGTGGGTCAGACAGGTCACGTTTTCTTATGGTGTAAATCAGCTTCTCTGCATTCAAATGAAGGCAGTCACATCAGTTTACACCTGCTGGAGAAGTGGACCTGAGAAATTTGATAGAAAAACTATTTCATCTGTGGTGACTTCACTTTGTAAAGAAGGTCATAAAGTAGTTTATTGAGTGTGATGTTCAGACGCAATATGAAAAGTCACTTCCATGCCTGGAAGAAACACCAGTCTAGGGAAATTTTAATAATGACTGCCTTGCAAAAGGGTCGTACTGTTGGGCAGCAAATGTCCTCATTCAGTCTGTGAAGAAGATCTGCATTTAATCCTGGTGCACCAGTTTTCCTGTTAAACCAGACTCCTAGGAAAGACTAATGCGGAAGAAGATGCAATCAAGGCAAACCAGTGGAAAGATAACCCATCAATTACCCAGCGGCTTGGGATATTCCTTCAAAGGCCCATTCAATTAAACATCTTATTTGCATGTCTTTCCCATTTGCTGTAGGTACTCATTAGGAGCATTTAAATACAACCCTGACTGCAGCCCCACAAAGCCTTGGGTGGATGCTTTCGAGAACCTCATTTTAGTTTATCAGAGTTGTCAGAAGTTGCAATTACTGTAGAGCAAGAAACAAAGTGCTTTATCGCCCCTTTGAATCTGCTGGGATTAACATCCCCCTCTCGCAAAAGTAAGTGTCTTTACAGTCTTTAAAGATCCCAAAGATCAAGATCTCTTAAATCCCAGCAGAAAGACAAGCACGATGACCCCCAAACACTGGAATGATGTATGGCTCAGCTCAACAGCACCCTTTACCCCCTCTTCTTAATAGATTTGTGCCCAAGTAATTGGTTGCCATCCTGGTCCGTGTCAACTCATAGCACGGTTCAGACTAAGCTGAGGACAGCTGTTGTCCCTTCAGCAAGAGACCAGGGCTGGGTCCTGCCTGTCCTCAGCTGCAGTATCTCGGTTTTTCGGCAGTGAGGAGGGGACCGCCCTGCAGTCCCCACACAACAGGTCTGTCCTGTCCTCCTGTCCTCCCTCCCTGACCTTTGCTGCTCTGTCCGAGCCTTGTGCTCTCCCTCATGGCTGAGCTGCTATTTCAACATCACCTGAGCTGAATTAAGACTGGAGTGACATGTGGACCCCCATCCAGCTCTGGTCAGATGTTCAGCTGAAAGTTTGGATTCTTGCACAGGCAGCACAACCCCACCAATCTTGGCCCATGGTTGGGACATCCACACTGTCATTCGCCCATATGGGTGCTGATCTCTATCAAGGTCAAACTTACCTGGAAACTGCCCAAGAGTCTATTTTCATATATGATGTAGGAACGGAATGTCCTCAAGTCTGCCTTCCTCCCTGGAAACTTACCTGAAGTTGGTCCAAATCTTCAAAGATTGCTGTGGAAGGAGGGGGTAGAGAGCTGATAGACCCTTGAGGAAAACAGCAAAGAAAAAAAAAATCACCCCTCCCTTTCTCCTTCCCCCCTTTGGCAGAGCAACACAAGCAGACGTGGTGTAGACACAGCTGTACCCGCACGCAAGGGCTTTGGTCAGTGTAGTGTGTGTTATCGTGGGAGGTGGTGCATTGAAACACGCTCCAGCAGGAGAAATCCTTGCAGCATTGGCCCTGCCTTGGTCAATATTTGTCCTGAGTTTGCACAGAGACAGCTCCAAGGTCAGCGAGGACAACTTCATGTCCCCACGTGTGCTGGACCAGGAGACCCAGGTAGGCACAAAGGATGTGCACCTCCTCTAAAAGCAGTGGCACCCCGTCCCTGGTGGGGCAGAATGGGTCCTGGAGGAGGTATGAGAGAGAAACCACGGGTGGCCCCAAAACCCCATCCAGCTTGGCCCCACCAAAGCCTTCGTGCCCCACCATGTGCACCAGCACCCCAAACACACGCAAGAAAGCAGACAGTGTTTCAAAAGCAGAAAACCATGTTAGCTTTGTCCCAGCCTTTGATTTCTGCTTGGATGTTCTTGTACAAGGTATAAAGGTAGTGTCTCTAATGAGATTACATATTATAGGCAGTCGGGAGCTGTTAAAGGGCTGTTTCTAATGGGATTAAAATGTATAGCACCCAGTTATAGCCGTAATTGCATTACACCCCTAAGGAGAGCCTGTAGTGTAAACTGAAGGCAGGTCAGGGATTCAGCGCACACTGCTTCACTTCAGTATCTCCTGAGCTGCTTCCCTGTTTTTTCTTTTTTCCCCTGTCTTGGATGAAGAACAAAGAGGGAGAAGATTTAGCAGAGTGTCAGGAAGTGACTGGAGGCTAATCCCTCTGCTGACACTCCCCAGCACCAGGGGGAAGTAACTGAGATCAGCCAAATTGGCATATCAAAAGCCTTCTAATTATGTCACTGGTGGCTTGAGCCAATTCCTAACATTCTTATTCATGGAGTTTCCAGCACAAGAAAATCCTTCTTAATCCGAGCTGCTGTTGTGCAGAACGTAATGTCATGGATGGGTTTCTCTTTGTTAGTGCTGGGGACGTGGGGATGGCTCCCTGCTCGAGGGCTGCAGCCCTGTGTGACAGCAGGACATGGTGGTACATCTCCTGGTTGCATTTGTGTGGCAAAAAACCCCCTCTTCCCCCTATGCATTTGCACTTAGGTCATGGAGAGCTATGGTAAACTCAGCCAGCTGATTTTCCCAAAAAATGATGGTGTGACAGGAGTGATCTTGCCTCCCTGCATGTTGCCCTGGGCTTGTGCTGCTCAACACCAACCACCATGCCACCAAACCCCACCTGCACACCATGCAGTGGCCTGCTGGTGTTAAACCCACCAGGTCCAGTGTTGAAGTAGTTCACTTGGCTCCAGCTTGTGTTCCAGCTCTTAAAAAGACATTCTTCAGCAGCTCCCTGCCCCAGGTTTGCATTCCTTGATGCCACCTCTGTGCTAGCAATGGTGAGGGTCTGTGCCGGATGGCACTCGGGATGTGCCCATGGCCATCAAGTTATCAGCAGCAAGGATGAGCCGAGGACCCAGGGCATCCTGGCAGCCGGTGTCTGTCCTACCAGTTTGGCCACACGTCGCCCTTTAAACAGGGACAGCTGGCTGGCTCAAAGGGTGTGAGTTTAAAGCAGTAATAACACTCAGTCCGTAGGTAGCACTTTTCATCTGCAGCCTCAAATCTCTTGACAAATATTGCTTGCAGTAGCAGAGATCTGAAAAGAACAAAGGAATTGGGTCTGTGCCCATCTTGCTCCTTTGTAATATGCAAAGAGGGCCAGAAATCACTTTGTTCATGTTAGATTTTTTTTTTTCCCTTCTAAGGTATTAGAAATGCAGATTTTCATTGCTCAAGAGAAAACAGTACATTCATATCATAGAGCAGATCCTGAGCAGGTGACACTTGAGCAAACAGGGAAGTGATTTGTTCTCAAGCTACTTAAATCACCACCTTTTGTACCTTTCTGTTGTTATTGTTGTTACAACTCAAAACACTTGGGAGAAAGAAGACTTCTGGTAAGACCCTGGCATGGTACTGGCACCCGTTGGCAGAGCCCAGATACTCCAGCCCTGGCTGAGATGTTGGAGCTGCTGTGCCCAGTGGTACCAGAGCTGTGCAGGGTATCCAGCCAGGGCATGAGGACACCAGGGCTTTGAAAATCTTTAATTGCCCTTTACCTTTGGCATCTCTGCAAGGCAGGGTTTGGAGTTTGTGTTTGAAAGTAACACACGTAGGCTTCAGGTTTATTTTTCTGGAAAGCACCTTTTAAAACTCTTTTTAACAATGCAGCAAAGTATCAGCCCATGCGGGACCAGCACCCAGCTCCTCGAATGGTATCTGTCCTCATCAGCATGCAAAGGTGCCTCCAAAGCCATCCTTCTTAAACCCTCCTGAGACACAACCCTGCGAAACACCTCTCCTGGACTCCAGTATTCCCAGTGTTGTGTGAGACCACCAGTGCAGCCGGGGAAGGGGTGATGATTCACATACCAACAGCCTGTTGGACCCACGGTTTGCCAGCCACGGTGCTCGGCAGACCTGGAGATTCAGAAAGTGTCTTCAGGTCTCCAGGTTGCCTCTGCCCTTCTGGGGCCCCGAATGGGAAGACAAAGCACTCCCAACCTACGCAAGGCAGGGCAAAAATCTGGCACCCGCTTATTGCCCCGCAGCGCTCGATCAAAGGGGCTCGGTCCAGGGAGACGTGAGGAGCGGAGCATAGTCCCAAGGTGGATCTTGGGGAGCATGGGATTGAAACGAGGTGTGCTGGCCATCAGCAGGGCATTTGGGCTGAAAGGGTCCCTGCTAATGTTGGACAGGGACAAGCCACATCTTCCTTGGGGGTGTGAGAAGAGATGGAGAGAAGATTGATTGCAGTGGTCCTGGGGAGACATCAGTGAGGACAGAGATCTCCTGAAGCCACCAGGGACATGGCCAGACCAAGTCCTGGCACAGGTTTTTAGCAGAGGACAGCATGGACCATGGCTCAGCCATGTCCCAATTTCATTCCAGTTAACATTGGCTGGTTTTCTAGCCCCGGTGCTTGGGATCAATAAGCACCCTGCTATCACACACGGCAACTGAATAACATATCCCCTCTCACACTGCATTGCAAGTAAGAGGAGAGGATAGAAGTTCCTGCCTGCCCCAAATCCCATCAGTGCTTCCCTGCAGGGACATTACCACCAGGACTGGGGCTGGTGACATTGGGAACATGTGGAGCCCTTTCCCTGCCTCCTTGCTAATAGGGCAAGAGATGGGAGAGGAAAACTGGCTTCAGAAGTAGGAGGCAAAGACACCTGGATGCTGAGCACCAGAACATTGAGCCACACTGCTGGTCCCATCTGTCCATCTGTCTGCCTGACCTCTGGACAGCGGTTCCCATCCTGGGGTAAGCTGGCAGGGGGCACAGCCTCTTCCCAGCCCAGAGTTCCAGCACAAGCCCTCACTCCACCGCTGGAGCCATGCATCAGGGATCCAGCTGGAGATGCTCAGGGTGAGGGGACCCATTTCCACCCCTTCCCCAGGGTAAGTTGGAGCAGAAAGGAGCCACCCTGGCTCCCGAGAGCCAGTTCCCTCAAGATGACAACGGGCAGAGCTGGGAGCCCAGCCAGGGGCTGCGTGCACCAGATGCACGCTCCATCCCCTACCCTGGGCTCCGTGTCCGACTTGCCTCCCCCAGCTACGGCATCACCTGCCTGTTTATACGGGAGATTTGAAAGCTGTTACCTCCAATTCTTTTTATACCTTGGTCTAATCTAGATACAGTTAATGATATTTACTTTCAAGACGCTCACCTTAGATTGGCTTTTCAACATCTAAATTAAGCGTTCCATCCCAGTCTTTGATATCATGACGGCACTTCAGCTACCTTTGATCATATCTACTAAGTATTCTCATTAGTAATCAACATTACTTACTTAAAATAAACACATGTTTTCTTGAAGCTTTGTGGTTACGCTTAATCAGCCGCAAAAATTCCCCTTAAGACGGTTTGTATCATTCAAGGGCATTTGCGTCCATAACCCTGTAAATAGTTGTTGTTTTCCGTGCGCTCTCCAAAATGCCGTCTGCTGAGATCTGACTTTCCATTAAAAGGCTTTGGTATCCCTAACTTCCCTCCCCCCCAACTAAACCACTGTTCGATACTGCCGTGAAAACTGAATCGTGGGGAGGATCGCTGTCAGCAAACTCCATCTTTCTCATCCCAGACCATGGGCTTTGGCAGAAAACGGCTCCCGTGGTGCTGAGCCTGACCCCTGACTCCCCAGCAGTGGTGAAACCACCCCAGTCATGGCAGCGCTTGTTGGAGAGATAACTGGTGGTACTCTGAATGGGAGGCAGGTACTGCTGGGTTTACACAGCACCTGTGCCCTCAGACCACACCGTATGATCTAGACAATATGGGTCCTTAAAATAAAGGTCCCTCTGACATGCAGAAAATGGTGAGGAACTCTTATATTTTGGGTAAGTTGTGTGTGAATCAGCTGCTATTGCTGCATCCTGGCAAATAAACCCTACCTGGCTCTGGGTCCTGCATCTGACACACTTCACATCGCTAATGAGTAGCTTCGTGCATGAGCAGGCCTGGCTCACTCCTGCCTGCATCTGAGGAAGCCCCCAGGGGAGGGAAATAGCTGCCTGCCTTCTTCCCTCAGCTCTGAACACGTCCCCGTGTCCCCTTCCACCTCCTCTCTCTGCTACTGTTCTTCCTCTTCTCCATTCCTCACCTCCTTCCCTTGGGAGCCCCATCCTAATGTCCACATCTTGGGGTGTTCTCAGATCCCCCAAATCTATCAGCAGCCACTCACAGTGAGGGGTGGCAGAGGAGGTAGACCCCAGGAGACAGCGATGGTGATGCTGGGCTCCCACCAGGACGTTTCCAGCCTGCCTGTCTCCAGTGGGAGAGGACCACATTGCCTCCCTGCCCGCCAGGCACAGAGGGATTAGGGACACAAAACCCCCTGCTAGGGGGGGATTTTGTAGGGTCTAAATCTTTCCTGCTGCTGATAACAGTTCCTCCGGCTTCACCCCATTCCCTCCACCCTTTGATGTCAACTGGAGGCACCAGGTCTAAAACAACCACTGCTGTTGATTAGACCTAATTAGACCCTAATGCCCTCTTAAATCCCATTTTAAAAAGGAGCCATTCAGCACATCCAGGGCTGAGACAGCCCTGGCTGAAGGCAACGTTTAGGGGTCCCCGATCAAAAGGAGGAAGAGTGCTCTCCAGGTAATTCAAGATGCCTGGGGTGCCTGACGGGTACCAGCTCTCATGACATTGGCTCACGCGGGCTGGGCAGGAGGGCAGGCAGCATCCCCCTGTGGCTGAGGACACTCTAAACCCATGGCTTCTGCATGGGGGAATCTCTAGTGTTGAGGATCGCTTGTTTCTCCACTGAGAGGAGACGGTGATTTCTCAAGGTAGCAGAAGCCATCAGCAAGGTGAGGAGGAGGAAAGGGGTTGAAGTTTGGGCAGTCCAGGAATAGTGTGTCTGGTTTGACTCTCGACAGCAATGTTTTTCTAATCAGATGTATTTTTAGACATCTGTTGAAGCAATACATCTTGGAGACCACCCCTTGGTTGGGGAGGGTATAGCATCCTCCCCTTTACCTCATCTCCTACCAGCTCAAGAGGTATGAACACAGCCAGGCCTGACTGATTAGGGCTTTGGTTTGGGAAGTGACAAAGGGGATGAAGTCCCGTTTATCACATGTTCCAGTGCCACTAACCTCCATGGCTCCCCACCACCCCATCCCCATCCCATCTCCTCCATGAGACTCAAGAGCTGGGAATGAGATATTCCCCAGCCTGGGCCTTTGCCTCAGCCACACGACCAACCTCCCGCCTTTAGGTCCAACTTTCTCTAGAAACCGGGCTCGTGTCCAAATTAATTTTCTGTATGTGTTGTTGGAGCGATTAGATCTGCAAATCAACATAGCCACAAACTGAATAATGCACCAGCGCCTAGCGCTGTCGGGGCAAAGCCCCAAGTTCCTCGTCAAGTTGAGTCCTGCAGAGCCTGTAACTAATGATTTTTCTCACTTGGCCGGGAGTCAGCACTCTGTCTCTCACATGCACACACAAACATTGTACGTGTGCCTCGTTAGCATAGCACGATCTGCAGATAAAGGGAGGGAGAGCGGCTCATCAGTGCTGGGACACTTGCGTGTCACCTCACCCTCAGTGCACTGTGGGAGATGCTGAGACCAGGAGAGATGGTGGGATGTTGGGAAAAGCATTCCAACACCTGGCTCTAGTCATGTTGGGCCACGTGCCCTTCTCCCTTGCTGGGATGTTGCGCAGGTCTCTTTTTTGTCTTCTTATTGAGGGCTGGCCCAAAGCCCACAGATTGTGAGGCTTTGAGCAACCTGGTCTAGTGGAAGGTGTCCCTGCTTATGGTAGTGGTGTTGGAACTAGGTGATCTTTAAGGTCCCTTCCAACCCAAACCATTCTGTGATTCTATGATTCTATGTCAATGAAAGCCAAGGATGAGCTCAGTGGTCTGGCAGGTCCCAGACATGGACATCAACTCCCTGGCCACACTGGCATAGAAGTAAAGCGTGTTGGTAGCTCCCAGAAACATGCCAAGTGTCACCTGGTTGGATCCAGGGAGAAGAAACATGAGGGAGAACCAGGTACAAGATGACCTCTACAAGCATGTGCTGGTCCTCAGTGTTTCTCTGTTGAAGATGTTGGATCCTGATATGGTGCCCTCCCAACAAGTTAGCATTGCCATCTATATCCACACCCTGCTCCAAACCACAAACTCCATCTCTGCAGATGGGCTCTCCCATGGCACACAACTTTTCAGGCCAGAGCCACAGCCCATTTTGGAGACCCTGGGCATACTGGTGGGGCACAAGAATGCCCTGCAGTGGAGAAACCAGCACACAGCCCTGGGGTGCTCATCCCTGTAGTCATCCTCTTGCAGCCATGGTGGTGAGCCCACACTCATGAGATCTCCAGCAGCCTGGTGGGAGGCAGTGAGCTTAGACTAAAACAAGGGAGGATGTTTATCTCCTAACTTACCTCCTAGAAGCTACCTGTGGCATACCTACAGTCCACAGCAAGAGACAGGATGCCCCAGAGGACCATCCTGCTCCATCTTCTGAGATGTTTCTAGGGAAGGTAGGCTGAGCTGCCCTGTACACGTGTGTATTTTGCTCCACTTACTACCGAAGGAGCCCAGGAAGGCAGGCAGGTGGGATGGTATTGACATCACTCACCAGTGGTCTCTGCAGTGTTGACTTCTGGACCTCAGCTCCCTTTGTAGTCACCAAAGGCCCTCTGGAGGTGCAATTCACCCAGCCTGCTTACAACTGGTTTAAGACAAGATGAACTGCACCTTAAATTCCTCTGTCTCTACAGATTAGATCTTCACCAACTTATAAGGGAGCATAGTGAGACCTCTAGGCCTTTCACCTGTCTGCGTTTAGTCCTATGGTTCTCACCTTTGGTGACTGAAGCTGGGTGAGATAAGGATTTGTATTAATGGAGGAGAAACCAGGGTAGGTCAGGACCCCCATGGCTGGAAGAAGGAGAAAGATCAGCAAAATGGGCTTGGGAGTGAAAAAATTGATCTGCCCCACAGGGATGTCCCTGCTTGGATGGGATCTGTGCTGATGACTTCTCAAGACAGAGGACCACATCGGTGGATGCCAGTTCCCAGGACAGAGTGGGTATTTAGTCACCTAAAGCCAGCCTGTGGGGTGAGTGGCATGTCCCTGGGCTCTCAGCACTGCCATGCTGTGACACAGTGAGACAAATCAGCTCATGGATTTAGCTTGACCTAGTTAACCTGCCATTGCACCAGCCCAACCCACCACATCGATGCCAACCCAAGGAAGATGTCAGTTTTCAGGACTACCATGACATTTGCTGGAGAATAATCTTTGTGAGTGGCTTGGTGTCCCAGTCTGGCACCTCTCTGTTGCAGATACATGATGTGTAATGCAAAGTAGAGCAGCAAATCTTCCCTCCTGGTGCTGAACAGGATGCTCTTGTGCTCAGCTACAGCTTCAGCTGTGATTGCCACTTGGATCATCCTCTGTAATCCTGTTCATTCCACTTCCTTGTGATAAAATTATCATTTCTCCATTTTATCATTATGCTTGGTTATCAGTCAGGTGTGGTAACAGTAGGGGAGGTTATTCTTTATATTATACCTCCTAAACAGACTGGTGTATCCTAATCTGGCATCAGCAAGAGCAGATCTACCTCCATCAGTCCCTTTTCCCCCATCCCATGAGCTGTCCACCACTGAAAAGGAGGGGGACACCCCTCAATGCTACTGTTTCTAGTGTAGCAACTCTAAACAGAATCACAGAATCCCAGAATTGCCTTGATTGGAAAAGACCTTTAAGGTCATCAAGTCCAACCATTAACCCAACACTGACAAGTCCCCGACTAACCCATGTCCCTCAGCACTATGTCTACACGACTCTTCAATCCCTCCAGGGATGGGGACTCCACCACTGCCCTGGGCAACCCCTTCCAATGCCTGAGAACCCTTTCAGCACAGAAATTCTTCCTCAGATCCAATCTCAACTGCCCTTGGTGCAACTTGAGGCCATTTCCTCTTGTCCTGTCACTTGTTCCTTGGTTGAACAGACCCGCTCCTACCTCTCTACACCCTCCTTTCAGGGAGTTGGAGAGAGCCAGAAGGTCTCCCCTCAGCCTCCTTTTCTCCAGGAAGATAAAATAATAACATGATAAAGGATTAAACATACTCCTTTAAGGTTCTATGATTCTATGTTATCACCTTAGCATGAGCCTTGAGAAGGAGGTTGTGTGCTCAACCCAAGCCCATCTGTCCCCTGCCATATCCATCTATCCTTTATCCACTTTCTTGTGACCATGCAGTGGTTCATCCAGATGAACAGTAACCTGGCAGGGCTTGGTCTGAGCTATGTCCCTGAGCTGAAAAGTTATTTCTACAAGGTTGGGACTTCAAGGGGCTGTAAACATGGTCCCTGAGACCATACAACATCTGTGCCAGATGATAGGAGAGGAGCAGCTCCACCCTGGAGTCCCCCCATCATTCTCCTTGTGCCAGCACAGATCTCCTGAGGTAGACCTAGCTCACACCAGCAGGAAGGGAAAGGAGTCCTTCAGGTGTAGCTTGTACCAGCTTGCCAGGCAAAAGATCAGTGCAAAAGAATGTACCTACAAGTTTAACTTCATGGATTTACCTTGGGGCTTCTGTCATTGCAGAACTATTGCCCCGGCTCACGCCCTGGCCAGATGTTGCCACACAGCAAAGGTTTCAGGTGAAGTCACCCTCAGGAGAGGAGAAGCCAAGAGGACTTCTGCTCTAGCTTGGCTGTGCACCACTCACATGGTCACAGGAGGGACAGTCTGGGCTAACTACCCTGGCAGAGACCATCCACCCCTCCCCAGGGCATCCATCGGTCACTGTTCTTCTGCAGGAACCTGCTGGGGACCTGCTTCTCTTTCCATGGTTTTCCTCTGGGCAGTAAAGCTGTGGAGTTTACCAGACAGAAGCAGGACATCCGGGAACCTGGAGAAGGCATGACTTTGCACCCACTGCTCAGTTTGGGTGCCTTCAGGGAAGATTAGTCAAAATTGGTGTCCTGCCAGCAGCAAGTCTTTCATAGATGTCCCCTTTCTGAAGGAGTCAGAGAGGGGCAGTCATTGGTCCTCATCTCCTCTTGTGTGGCATCTCAACGGTGTTTGGGATATGCCCATGGGACCCCAGCGTGCACCAAGACACGGCCTGAGGGTGATGGTCCTCAGCCAGATCCTGACACAAGGGCCTCAGTGTGGGAGATGCAGCCCCAGGCCGGGCTCGACCGCCCACTCACATGGCATTTCCCAGTACCCCACCGTGCGGCTTCTCCTCGCAGCAAGATCAAAAGACATCCAACCCGCTGATCACTCGGTTTGGTGTCGAAAGGCTCCGTGATTACCTCACCATTAGCTGCACCCATTAAACAAAATCCTAAAGGTTTTAGACAAAGCTGAGGTTTCAGATGAGAGGGCGAAGGAATGACTCAGTGCCTTTAAACGCCAAAGTCTTCTCCTCCGTCCTGTTTGTACAGCACCTAGCACGAGGGGTCCAGGTGCACGCCTAGGGCTCTGAAACACCGCCACAATTAAATAATAAGTGTAATAGCAGCTGTACTCCCACCAGCACGGTTTCGTTATATTATTTAAATATTCAGTTACACTCAGTAGCACCTCTCAGAGATGCAGTTTGTTTCGGTGAGGTGGAGAGTGACCCCCCAGCTGGCCACCAGTAGCCACCATTGTAGCACGGGTATGGCCAGGAGAATTTTTGGCATGTTCTGGCACCCATGGGAGCAGCCCCGGTGCTGGTGGAAGCAAGGACAGGGCAGGAGGCAGCGGACCCAGGGTCCTGTGGTTCCCTGAGGGCTGGGGCAGGGCTGGGCCAGGGGGTTTCCAGCTGATATTAGAAACTCAGAGAGCCTATAAAAGTGGTGAGCCCCACCTTGGGACTTGTCTGAATGAGACTTCCAACTGTAGGCATCTCTCCAGCTGAGAGCATCCAGGGACAGCAGTCACAGCAGTGTCACCTGGAGCTGGGTGCAGGTGAAATAGAGCAGGGAGGGGTGCAGAAGCTGTCTTCTCCTCCCTTTCCACCTGGAGAATCAGCAACAAACATCAAATTTCAACCCTAAAAAAAGAACTGATACAAAACAAGCAGCGCTGTGGTTTGGCAGCACTGCCTGAGGTTTCAGCTGATGATCATTGACTCACCATTGGGCACTGAACCCAATGGGAAGGCAATCTCCAGGAGGACAGGTCTCCACAGAGACATTTGGAGACCCTCTGCCCAGCTCCTGGCTTTGGCCAGCCATAGTCCCCCATGGAGGCTGGCTCCCGGGGCTGATGGGCCTCCTGGGAAGCAACTTGATGGTTCTCCTGCCAGGTCCAGCTCATGGTTCAGAGCAGTGGTGGGAACCATTTGCATTCATCGCAGAAGAAATAGTGCCATCTACTGACACTAATAACTCTGTTCCTAGAAAGCGAGGGGCAGATGCTTATCTCCATTATGCTGATGGGCATTCAGGGTCATGCCAGCCTGAGAAACGCCCACACAGGACCATGCTAGTGGGACATCCCCATGAGTGTCCCACACACAGGGCTGGGGCATGCAGGCAGCCTGAGACCCCTATGGACATCCAGGGTGGCCCCGTGGTTGGGACAGCCTTGGTACTGGGGAAGCAGATGCTGAGCACCCCCGGGAGAAGAGCTGGAGGGGAAGGTGCTGGTCACTGCCACCCAGTAGGGTTAAATTAACCTCTTACCACCTTCACTGTAATTAATGGACAAATGAACAATGAAGACTGCTCTTCAAGGGTCATCCCCTATCCCATACAATTCCTTAGTATACCTTTTTGCTCCCTGATCTGTGGTCCTGTCTCCTCTGATCCTATGGGGTGCTGGAGTTATTGAGAGTCCTGGAGGAGTTACTGGAGAAAGTCCCTTGGCTGGTATGATAAGGACTGAGAGTTCTTTTAACGGTCCTTCCCAGCCTCATGAAAGCCTCAGCTCCCACACAAGTCCCCAGGAGGTAACTGCATTCAGCATGATGGTCCCTATGTGAGTATCTCTATCAATTGTATATACACTATAAAGAGAGACCAGCACCACTGACTTGGTCTGACACCCAGGCCATCTTGCCATGTAGGCACCACGGCATGAGGCACCACCGGTGTCTGATGTTGGCAAGACAAAAGTCATAACTCATGTCCAAAACTACCAGGAGAAACTTCCCTGGGAGCATCTCTTCCCATGCAGGGAGGCACCAGGACCCCAGGTGGGGAAAGCCCCATGACAGGGAGATGATCCCACCCCACCACCTCCCCAGGGACATGTGAGTTGCAGGAGACCAAGCTCAAACGAGACAGCATGAGCAGTGGTGAGTCGCTGAAGCCCAGTGGAGCTTGGCCTGGGAATGGCCCATGGAAAGTGAAGCCGCTGATTTTCTGATTTTCCAAGCTGACCTACCAATAGTGAAACCATCAAAGCAGAAGGTGCATTCCTGAGGTCTGACCCAGCGCAGCAAAGTCAAGGAAAGGTTCCCACTGAACTCCACGGACACTGGACCGTGGCCACAACACTTAGATGTAGCCAAGATTTATTTATTATTTTTCCCCACAGTTTTATCCAAGATTTCATCCCGCCAGGGCTCTGTCTCATCCTGCAACAAGGAAGCCAAATTTATCCTACAGAGTTATTTTAACACAATAGATAACCAAATATATATAGTTAGAAACATTACCATGTATGTATATACATATAAAACACATATATATTATATATACGTACAAATAACCTCTTAAATGAGAGGCCAGCATAAAAAACAATCAGAGTAAACACTGTAATAATTCTAATTATGCAACGTATTTTGCCTAACATATTTATTTTTAATGGTAGTCATTTTAATAGCTCTAAGGCCCTGAATTAGTCCAATATGTTCTTAACTACGTTCACTTTAAATACAAATGTTAATGACTTTTCCAGAGGGTCCAGCAACCTGGAAGAGCTCGCTGCACACCAGTATATTCTCCTTCACATGTTTACTTTTAATAACAGGTTTAATGATGCACTCGGGGCCTAATAACCACGTTTAGTCACAAAGAGAAAAACCAGCTACAAAATACTTTCTCTAAAAACTAGGCTACAGGGGATTGCCGCGTGGTTCCAAAGCCACACCGGCCATCTTTTAATGCACCTCTATGTATTTCAGCTCTGCCTCTACCTGAGCTGGGGACCCTGGCCATGGATCACAATCCCTGATGGATTTTTGGAGTGGGTTTTGGGGTGACACAAGGATCCCTCACAGCGGTTGAGGCATTTGGGGTGAAGGACCACCACCAAACGTGGCCTTCCCTCCTCACACCCACGATTGCTCAGTGGTTGGATCTGGGGAGACGCATGGGGCGGGTTTCAAAGGAAGGTGTTCCTGGGCTCTGGTGGAGACATCCCACGGTTCTCGCTGACGTCACTGGCAGAGACGTGCCAAAGGGGAGAGCGTTTGAAAATTACACCCACCATCCACTAAAAAAAAAAAAAAAAAGAAAGAAAGAAGAAAACCAACAACAACAACAAAACCCCAACTCCTACCTTTAGCTCTAACAGCTCACAGAGAGCTAGAAACACAACCAAATTAAGAGGCAGGCAGCAACTGCTCTCTGCTCTCATGTCCAGTTCAACCCACTCCCACAAGCCCACAGCCCAGCTCATGTCTCAGCCCTCCCAGCTGGGGTTGGGGGCATGTGGGACCCCGTGGGCAGATCCTCTCTGGCAGAAAGGCACTTCCAGCTCCCCAAAAAGAGAGATTCCTTCAGTGGTGCACTGGCAGGGCTTCAGTCTCCAGACCTGGTTGTGTCCAGACCTGTCCAAGCCCAGACCTATGCCTGGACCTGTGAAATCTCACGCACTGGGGAGATGCTTGGAGCCACCTCCGTGACCTGCACCGTAGGACCAGCCCAATCCATCCCATCCCATCCCTGGTTTGAGGGACCACACCATGGGGGTCTCACATGCATCCCTAGAGCATGGTGGGTCCACGGCAGTGTGTGCTGTCAGGGCTGGAGCTACCCCAGAGGCAATGCACTTCTCCCCCCAAGCAAGAGCATTCTGGGGTGTGCATTTTCCACCAAAAAAACTTACAGATGATAGTTCTAAATATAACTACGGCAGATCCCACCAGACTTCAGCTCCACTTGCATGAAAAGCACTTGCAAGGCCTGAACCAGCTCTAATTTGTATACCCTCTGCCCCAGGGCCCGAGCGAAATGGGAGAGTGGAATCCAATAGCATGTTGTGCATAAAAAGATTATGCCAAAGATAACCTTATTGCTAATAATAACCCTGGAATCCCATCCTGTGAATAGGCCCTATTGACTGTTTGAACACAGGCATTCCTCGGTTAGGTTTTTCTCCCTCCAAATATTTTGCTTGAGTCTTTAAATACTAATCACAGAATTCAGACGAAGGCTTTTTATCTTCAAAGTGCTGCAGAAAAAAAAAAAAAAAACAACAACAACAAAAAACATTAATTCATTAATCAAAGATAATTAAAGGGCACAAAATATGCCTTTTTCAAGCACGGGGAGCCAACCAACACAGCGTGAAGCCATCGCGGGGACTTGGAGCATCTCTCCAGCTGCGAACGTGATTTTCCCGGAGCGGTGCCCGGGCAGTAGCCTTGCTTGTTCCCAGCAGCTCCACTCAAGCTGTCTTCCTGACATGTGTTAGGCTGCATGTCTGCCACGCAGGAAATAGGGTTTGAAGCTCACAGCCAGGAGCAAAAGCTGAGATTGAAGCTTTAATGAAGCTGGGATTGAGTGGCTAGGGTGGTTCAGTGAAGCAGTAAATGCAAACACATTATCACCTGAGAACTTGCTCCAATTTCACACCAATTAACTAGGAATGAGAGAGGAGGGCTGGGGCTGGCTGCAGAGATGGCTGATAATCCCATGAATGGGCAGAAATGGCTCGTACCAAGACACACTTGTGCCAAAACGAGTTTGTTAGATAATGCCAGTCCTGGCAATTTTGTTTTGGGGAGTGAGCATGTCATTACTGGAGCTGCTTTTATTAGCAAATATTAAAAATATTTGCAGAAATGCAGATGCCCGTGAGGGAAGTACGGGTGGAAAGCGATAAAGCAATAGCTGATTATTTTATTTCTCTGCCAATGCGTCATATCACAGGGGGAGGGAAGAGGAAAGGGGAGAGGGAGCAGAGGGCTGGGGTGCGAAGGGCCACCAAGACATGATGGCTCATGGTGGGGAATAAACCATCTGCAGGGACACCCTCAGGATGCCTGGCTCTGGATTTGGGGTGGGTTTGACATCAAACCTATCACCTGCAGATGTAGGTCCAAACCCCACAAGAAAGGCAGAGGGGATCCCCAAAACTCACCCTGGCAGCAATGATGGGACCCATCCTCATCCTCTCCACCTGCACCCAGGAGCCAACTCACCTTCACCACATTTTTAATGTTTGAGCTGTTTCCCTTTTTTCTGCTGGGATTATTTCCAGGTTAGGAGTTAGGGTGGAAAGGGGGCAGGAATTTAGGGGAAGTGGTATTAAATGGATTTCCATGGATTAAAGACTAAAACAAATGGCATCCTCAGTGTGCTTGGCCCTATGTTACCCCTTCATTAACTGCTGGTTTCTATGTCTGCAAGCAACCAGCCTGATCCTCTGAACCTCACCAGCCGTGAGGTGTCCTGCAATCAGCACAATGAACTACAGCAGTTTCTTGTATTTAGATGAAATCATATCTTCATTTTAAGATGTATCAGTGATCAAGAGGCTACTAAAAAAGCAAGGGCAAGAGCCCCTTGCTGAGTTTCATATGGACACACCAGGCTGGAGAAGATCTCAAGAAAAACTGGGGTTTGGGTTGTTTTTCTCATTTGGGTAGGAAATATTTGAAAGAAAAGAAGTTTCCCATCTCCTGCTGGGGAAGGTGACAGGGCAAGGTGAGGAGTGCTCCTCATCTGCTTCATCCATCTGAGAGTGAAGCCCTCCAGGCTCAGCATCACACTCCACCATCGCTGCTCAGCTGTTGGGCTGGTCCCATCCATTGGAGGGATGAGAACGAGCAACTTGTGAGCAGCAGCACCTTAAACCATGGCAAAGCAACAGCCCATCTAGCAAATTACATTGGTGCCCGCAGGTCTGCGAGGCTGTAGGGGTTAACTTGGATGCTGTAATGTCATGTACTCAAGATGCTCTTTGTTAGGAGACTGCAAGAGGCTGCAGCATTTCTAAAAGAGAAACCTGGTGTTCATGGTTAGCCCTGGAGAAGGTCTGTGCCCTGAGAAGGATCCTCAGCACTGTCCTGGCTCCTCTGCAGCAAAGCAGCACCCATGAAGTCGTTATCCCTGAGAGTCGACATGTCCTGATCCCCGGCAGGGAGCTCCAGCAAAATAATTGCAAGAAAGGTGAAAACAGGGGAAAAGCAGTCACGCGCTCCTCTCACTCAATATTTAATTACTCCGGGCTGTGGGACAGACTGAGATAAAATCAGGAAAATGTTTTCTATGGCAATGGAGGATGGAAAACCAGTGAGGGACCAGGACAAACCATACTATCCTAAAAGAACCCAAGTATGGTCTGCCTCACTAAGAGCCAAGGAGAATATTGGGGTTGGGTGAACAAGACAAGGCAAGAGGAAATGGCCTCAAGTTGCACGAGGGAAAGTTGAGATTGGATGTGAGGAAGAATTTCTTTCCTGAAAGAGTTCTCAGGCATTGGAAGGGGTTGCCCGGGGCAGTGGTGGAGTCCCCATCCCTGGAGGGATTGAAGAGTAGTGTAGACATAGTGCTGAGGGACATGGGTTAGTCATAGGGGACTTGTCAGTGTTGGGTTCATGATTGGACTCGATGATCTTAAAGGGCTTTTCCAATTCAGGCAATTCTGTGATTCTGTGATTCTGTGAAGGTGATGCCTCATCTCTGGGCAGGGGATGCTCTGGGTGCTCCCTGCTCTATTGTGAATCCGATTTTCAGCATCCTGCTCACTTCAGGTGCGTGTTCCCTTCTGAACAGGCTTGGGAAGGAGGAAAAGCAGTGGCTTAAATGAGCAAGAGTCAGAATCAGCCAAGCCCGGTGCTGGGGGATGTTCTCCCCTGGGGCGGGCAGAGTAGGGTACCAGGGGGATCCCTTGCTCCATTTGTTCCAGCCATGAGGAGTAGGGACCTGTAGTCCTTCCCTCCTTGCACTGTCCAAACCTCTCTCCCACACAGGAAAAAACACTGCTAAGTGGCAAATCTCCTGTACCGTACACAACGGTGTGCCCAAACCCTGGTGCAAATCCACAGGGATCTTCCTGTCCGCTCTCTCTAGCCTGTAATTATCTTAAAGGCAACAATTAAAACTATTGAAACGCATGTGATGGGTTTAGGGAGCATAGCTTGGCTAATCCCCACAGGCAT
>NW_010317228.1:65262-83911 GCF_000700745.2 Antrostomus carolinensis | reverse complement strand
ACCCAGGGGCAGGGAGTGGCACCAGCCCCACCCCCAGCCAGTGTGGGACCCCAGAAGTCACCCATGTGGCAGCACTCAGGCTGCCAAGGTGCCAAGGGCTGGGTGGGATGCAGGACGGTCACCTCAGTCCACACCCCATCTTGATGCTCCCCAGGGTCACACAGAAAGCCAGTGACAGAAAAGACACCATCCCCAAAAGCTACTCTTGTGCTTAAAGCTCTGATTGTAAACTTCAATGTCAAAAATGTAATCTTTTTTCAAGTCTGTCTAGGGTCTAGCACGGCGAGTCCTGCTCCATTCCATATGCCAGATACCAGAATAAGGCTGTGATCATACACGGCCCTGCTGCCTTCCCCATCCCTTGCTGCACCATCCCACTGCTGTTTCACATTCACGTGCAAAGGGCTGTGCAAACATCCATGATGTTCTCTGCTCAAGCACTCCCAAAGCAAGAGCAAGGAGATGGACAGCAAAAAAATTGCATGGAACATCACTGTCCTGTGCTCACTGCTTCTTAATTTTTTTTTTTACAGGAATGATTATTTTTGTTATTTTTCTGAAAGTGTCACCCTCCTTGAGCCACACTATATGTGATTTTCTACTCCTGTCTTTAGCAAGTGGTTTCTAACTGGCCCTAAAAACACTGAACAGCTTTGGGAGCCCTGAAAGGCAGGGAACTTCAGAGCAAAAAAAGAGAACAAAACTCTTTGTTCTCAGCATCTCATGATCTTAAAGAGCTGGGGGTGATCTCAGGGGTGTCAGGGCAAGGACCCAACCACACAGGGCAGTCACTGGCTTCTCTCCTCTCTGGCCCCCCTGCTCCAGCAAGGCAATACTTTTTGTCCCCACTCTATCATCTTTTTGTGATAAGGTATTTTAAAGATTTCTAAAATTTCTAAATTTGCTTCTTTTGCCAAAACTTAAACACAATTTTAACCATTCAGAATAAAAGTGAGTCATTTTGGCTTCAAAATATATCTTTTTAGCTCTGATTTTTTTTTTAAGTTTCTGCTTAAAATCGAAGTCTTTTGATTCAATCCAAACAAATACAAATTCATCTTCAATAAAATATTTAAATTCTGAACACAAGCTAGCTTTGATTTCTCCTTTTTTTTCCCTCTTCCCTTCTCATTTCTCTCCCTTCCTCATTTCTAAAATGCAAATAATTGAGGAAAATGCTCTTCTGAGACACTTTTACTGCTACTGACAACAACAGCCCTAAGGATGCTCCCAGCCCTGCATTCCCCTTGCCAGGGAAGGAGACTGTAGAGGATCCTGGACCCTCTTCCCTTGCTCCCTGTGATTACCCAGAACCATAGGGCAGACCCAGCCATGGGCTTGGCGGGACAGAAAAGCCCACAGCAAATCCAGCCTTGGGTTGAAATGAGCCCAAAGGGGCCATGGCTGTTTTCTGGAATGGGTGGGGAGCTATCCAGGTGGAGAGGCATCACTTGGGGGTCCCAAAGGGCTGTTCTGCCCTAAATGGAGACCCCTTTACAGGCAGGTAATGTGGCTACCTTCTATTTTCTGTGTATTTATTATACATACTCTATACATCCCAGGTTATAGATCACACATTGTCACTTCATCATTTATTGATGAACAGCAACAGCTTAGATAAGCAAAGCACAGTTGCCTTTGAGGGCAGGAATATTGTTGGGTGCAGGTGCCATTCGGCATCCCAGGTGTATGATAAATTTTATTTGGGGGTTGCCTTCCATCACGTGAGGATCTGACTTTTCTCTTTGCATTTCTAAAGGACTTTAGTGCTGAGTTTCTATTTGAAGCTGGGGAAGCAAGAGGGCAGCAGGGTTGGTGGGAGCTCAGGTTTTCCCAGGAAATGCACCCTGCGCTGGGAGATTAATATTGACCACAGGAGCAGCGTGGGGATCTACAGCAGTGCCTGGTTTTTCACAGCAAGAGTGAAAAAAAAAAACCCATAGAAACTAAGAAGCAAGTGAGAGGGATGGACTCCTATCTCCAGATCTTCAGATCAAGATGTTCATAAGCCAACAAGTTGCTGGACTTGATGAACGCGACAGAGTGATGTTCAACAGCTTGTGTTGTTCCGGAGATCAAAGGAAGTGATCTCCTCTGCCTTTAAAATGTATGAAGCTACAAAATCTTAAGGGCATATAAACTTACTTTGATTGCAGGGCTGAGATCTTGGAAGTCGCATTCCTTTTAATTTCCTTGAGCTGGTTGCTTTCCCCATGAAGGACATGTACAGGGTGGTGAGTTTTCAGTGGAAACTGGTTTTGCCTCATTTTCCACTTCTCTCCTGCTACAAGGAAAGAAGTGTGGAGCTCCGGAGGCCTGCCTGCCTCTTTCTATGCAGACAGAAAGGGCTGGGTGTCTGTGTTTAATTACAGCCTGAAAGAACTGCATTTAAAAGACAACAGCAAGCTATTTAATTAATACTTATCATTAGCACACATAGGAATGCCTAGCAGCAAATTGCAACAACAAAGCAACTCCTTTTTTATTTTTTCCCTTGCACTTGGGGTAAATTAATTTACAAAAAAGAAAAAAAAGAGTAACAAACAATTTAAAAAAAAATTAAAAAGGAGTAAACAAACCATTTGCACCAGATTTGAGAAGACTTTTTATAGAGTGGGAGTACTGGGATAGTAGGTATTACTCTAGGATAGTGGAGATCTATAAGAGCAGGCTTTTCAATCTCCAGCTCTCCTGGCCAAGGTCCTTATCTTCCTCTATCCATCTATCTATCTTTCTATCTTGGCATTTATACTGGGCTCATCCCCATGTCTGAGCGCCTACTTGTCTTCATACCTGTCCATAAATTACATGGCACCCCCAGGGCATTATAAATAATAATTCAACTCCTAAACCTTCAGAACACTGCTTTAAAGCATTGGCTTATAATTTACCGTGTTGTGGACTCCTCCTCCTAGCCCATAAAGGGAATGCTGGAGCAGAAGGACGTGACGTGCCAGTCAGAGGAGGAAATGCCCCAAAATCAGTTCTTTGGGTGGGAGGAATGGGATGGGTGGCCAGGAGTTTGAAGATGGTGATGGACATCATAGCAAAGCACAGGGGAAGGCTGGACCGTTCTGCTTGTGGGATATAACATCCTCATCCACAGCCCATTGGGGATTTTTATATCTCCCTGAATTTTAACTCAGCCAACACTGCAAACAGCCAGTCATCCAATGTCCCCCTTTAATTAATAGCACTATTAATAGCGCTATTAATGGCTGGAGTAATGAACCACAGCAGAGCTCTGCTGCTGATATCTCCACAGAGTGCAATGCCAGGCAGTGACTGATATCTTGGAGGCAGATGGCTTCAGGGGTAGACCCTCCATCTACAAATCTACAAATCCCAATCCACGCTGAGATAGGTACCCCAGTCCCTTGTTGGACATGCCAAAAGATGGCTACAGGACAGCAAGATGTTTTGGTATGTGTGAGCTCTTGGGTAGAAAACTCCAGCTGAACCATGGGAGACCCTATTCCTCTATCCCAATACATTTTGTTTCCATCCCAACACATTGTGTCTCTGTCCTAATATAATACTTCCGTCTTGAGGTACTTAGGGGTTAGGAGCACATCCCAGCCATGTCCCTCAGTGTGAAGGGTGTTCCAACCTTTAGGGGAACATCCCTGGCAAGACATGGGGTCCCTGAAGAGGATGGCAACTGGCTCATGGTCAGTGCTGTCTCCTAGGATGTGTGAGTCGGATCTGCACAGGGTAAGGAGCCTGAAACTGGAATTTTTGCTGGAGCAGTTGATGTATGAGATGAATTATTTCCCAGGTCTGGCCTGAACAGCTGTGGAAAGTGCAGAAGCAAGGTATCGTTAACTCCAGGCACACGACATGCTGCCAGAGCTTGCAGCTGCCCATCAAAGTGCCAGGTGAGGAGCTACAGCCTTTCTGCACAACTTTTCTCCCTGTGTTTTCCATTTTTCCAACAAACCAAGCTGACTTTTTCTTTCAGCTGGAGACCTGAAGAGGAGTAAGCAGAGCCCTCAGCACTCATTTTAGGGCTGAAGTGGGAGAAGCCAGGGATGTCACGGTCCCACGAGGTTCATCCCCACATCCTGGGCACCTGGGCTGCCATGTGAGGCTGTGCATTGCCCTCTGCAGGAGTGGGGCTGCCCTACAAGCCCAGCCTGCTTGTGTTCCCTCTGCCCCTGCTCCCGGCACAGAACAGGCTTTTCCTGCTGCACTTCTGCCCCTGAAATCACCAAGAGAGTTTTCATAGTGTCCTGCCCAAAAAACATCTGGTTTGGACTGGGGTAGAGGCAGCACCCTCACCCCGTAGGGGTATCTGCAGGGTCGTCTGAGAATTAAACCCCTTTTCACCCTGCATGGGCATCGCCTGCAGTGAGGCTGGACCCTCGACCCATCCTACTGCTTCAGGGCACTGGTATGGGACCATGGGATGTATTCACCATGCTTTCTGCTTGCAAAACACACCAGGGCTTTGGTGGGCTGCAAGCCCAGTGCCCCTCATCTCATTCTTCCCAGGGCTTCCTGGCCAGGACACCAGGTCTGTCCCCTCATCTTCCCGCCTACCCCTCATGCTCCAGTCCTGGCCAGCAAGCTGGATTTGCAACCTCTCGCTTGGATGGGGAGGTGGCTGCAATTTCAGGCCTCTCCCCCTTTGCGGGATGTCTTAAGCTATGATTAAGAGCTAAATTACAACCAGGCAGCCATCCTTGGCCGAGAACCACAAGATGTGAGGAGGCAGCTATCGAAGGTGGTGGAGTCCAACGAGTATAACATGCACGTCAATGAAAGGGGCAGCTGATGGCGGGGGTGAAATGGGATCGGGGGTTCCTCATCGGCACCACCAGTGACTCACTGCATCACCCCCAGTCTAAAGCCATCTTTTGGGGCAAAGTTATTCCTGAGGACAAGGCTGCATTTTTGCTTAAATAAGAGGTAGTTTGCTGGCCGGTTTGACTCTTAAAGAGGGGTGAATGGTGGCCTTGTGAAGCATCAAACCTTCCCTGGACCTCACCACCATTTTCCTCCCAACTGCTTGATCCATGCAACTAGTAGAGTCATTAGCATTAAAAACATCCAGCATCCAAGCACTGTGTTTTTTGGATGATTTTCAACTAAGCCATTTCCCTCACCCCCATTAATTGGGATGGGGCAGCCTCGGGCCCTGCCTCGGAGGAGGCACAGGTCCCTCCTCTGCTGCAGGGTTTTGGTGGGATGGAAGGAGGTTGCATGGGGCCGGCTCTGCCGGGGGAGTCAAGGAAAAGGCTGCCCAGGTGCCAGCGAGGTGGCTTGCAGCCCAGGGAAATCTTCCCACTCTTCCCGCACATTCTGCAACATCCCATGCTGATTCGCTTCACAGAATTTACTTTTACCCTGTTAAATGCCACTAAACCTTCAAATTAATCCTCCCATTACAGGACTTCCTTTGATGTCAAAGGGGGAATTTTTTTGATGGCAAAGGGGGATTTTTCCCCCCTGGTGTAATTATTCCTCTTTTTTTTCCCCCTTTTTAGGCACAAGAGATCCCTGCCAGATGCATGACTTGTGGAGGCAGCTCCCACACAAGGTATTTTAATATTTATATGTATATGATGGGAACGTGGTATTGAAAGACCTGAAGTTTCAGGCAGAAGATAAGGGGAATTTCCCATTTCCTATGTGTTTCAGTGGAAGTTACCCAGGAAGAGTCTGCACCAGGACCAAGACCAAAAGCTGCAAGATATGGCACTGGAAAGCAGCTTCTTAAGATAAACGTGTCCACGGAAAACATCTGCTATTTGACACTACCACTGAGTAAGTTCCAATGCTGGGGAATGATCCCTGGCACTGCTTAAATGTCAGGGATGGGGAAAGTAGATCCACTTCAGCCCTGCGCGCGTGTTACTGGGATTGCTGGGCTGAACATCCCAGCACTGAATCACAGAATCCCAGAACTGTCTCGATTGTAAAGGACTTTTAAGATCATCGAGTCCAACCATTAACCCAACACTGACAAGTCCCCGACTAACCCATGTCCCTCAGCACTATGTCTACACGACTCTTCAATCCCTCCAGGGATGGGGACTCCACCACTGCCCTGGACAACCCCTTCCAATGCCTGACAACCCTTGCAGCAAAGAAATTCTTCCTCACATCCAACCTAAATTTGCCCTTGGTGCAACTTGAGGCCATTTCCTCTTGTCCTGTCACTTGTTCCTTGGTTGAACAGACTCACTCCTACCTCTCTACACCCTCCTTTCAGGTAGTTGGAGAGAGCGAGAAGGTCTCCCCTCAGCCTTCTTTTCTCCAGGCTCAACAACCCCAGTTCCCTCAGCCATGAACTCATCAGACTTGTGCTCTAGACCCTTCACCAGCATAGGACCAGAACTGCTGGATAATTCCCAGGAAGCTGGTGACTGTGTGTAGGGCTAAGGGAGCATCCTGTAGTAGCTAGTAATAATGGAACAGGCATGTTTATTCAAAGTTTTAATCAGTTTTTACGAATTACTAAGAAAAAGAGGATACAATCCTCTACTGAAAATATTATGAAATAGTCTGTAATTCAATGGTGAAGTGTGTTCTTGCTAATAATTCATTGCATGGACAGCATAGGCTCCTCTCTCAGCATAACATGGTCTTCTTCTGGGAATGGAAAATGAGCCCTAGGAGATATCAGCCAGCTCAGGTCTGCGTGACTCCCTGCCCAGTGATCCCCCACCGCTGTGCCGTGGCTTCGATTCGCTCCCGGAGCACCTGTGCCCAGTCCTGTCCTCGCTCCAGGGGAGTGGACCTGGTGTCCATCGTCGTCAAGGCAGTGATTTCAGGAGGGAGCTGGGGAACCAGGCCAGCTTGAAGCAGGGCATCCTGAAACTTGGCTGCTGAGGCTGGAGCTAAACAACACCGGGGTGTGCTGAAAAGGAAAGAAAAGCAAGAAAACTTTTGACAGAAGCAAAAACCAAGCTGGAGGTGCTGCAGGAGCAAGGGGAGGAGTGATGTTTGGGTCCCCAATGCTCCTGACCACGGCTGTCCTTACCCCTCTGGCTGTGAGTAGTGGTAGTGGGCAGCGATGGCGGAGTGGGGGCACAACAGGTAGTGGTTTTCCTCCCAGCAGCGCTGCATGGCTCGCACGATGTCCTCATCAGAGACTGAGCATGAGCGTAGGGTCTCAGAGAGCTGCAGCCATGGGGAGAAATGGGCAGGTTTGCAGAGAGCATCATCACCCAATGCTTTCCAAATGGGGCTTGTGCCATGGGCACTCGGGAAAGCAGTTGGAAATAGGGATGCTGGAGGATGGGGTTCCTCAAAGACTGAAGAAAAAGGGATTGCTGCTGCAGCCAGGGGATGAGGCACTGCTGGAAACAGCCATGGGACTGGGGTGAGAGAAAGGGGTTTCCATCCCCAGGTGCTGGGAGTGTGGGTGGAGAGGAGCCAAGACTCAGCTCCTCAGCTCTGCACTGCTATTTACATGCTCCAAGGGAGTTTCTGAGGGCTTGTAAAACCCACCTTAGTGTAATAGCTCTTCTTTTTTTTAATAATATATTTTTTTAGTATTTATCTTGTTGTTGCACAAGCAAGAGTGGGTGTCGGGCAAAGGATGCTCAGTGGGGGACAGCGCGTGTTGGATGGGAAGAGGTAGGACTTTGCATCTGGCCCAAAGAGCCTCAATTCAATTCAGCAATTCAAACATTTGGTTTTCTCTTGTATTTCTCTCTGCTTTGTGTTCGTGCTCCCATTTGCCACCACATCGAGGCTGAATCGCAGCACCAAGCCCAGCAGACCCACTCTGCAATGCCACACCAAATTTGCACTGGCACCCACAGCATAATGCCTTGGTGCATGGCCAATGTCACAACTGGAGTGGCCAAGGATGGGGTGGTTTTATACCCTACTTAAGTAATTGTAGGCATTTTTAAAATCATTTTGCAAAGAAGAAAAAGGTTTGCTTTAAAAAACATAATTAAAACAGGGTTTTTAACATCTCCATGCACATGCATTGATATAAAACTTCTGCTCTGGCTTCACGCTTAAATTTTTGTTTGGAAACTCTCCACTATGATTTCTTTATTCTGAAAATGAGTTGAAAACAACGGGTGGCAGTGAATCTCCTTACACGTGCACACACAGGGCACTGAGTGTGTGAGGAACTGACCTTCCTGTGCAGATCCTCTGGCAGCTTAAGGCTTTTCGATACGCTGAATCGCTCCATCAGTGTTTTCGTCAGGCGGCTGTCAGAGCCCGAGAGCAGCCAGAGGATCCTCTCCATGTTGTAAGGCTCCTGTGATAACAAGGCAATAGGTGAGCAGCAGAAATTTGAGCGTTTGTCTCAAGGTGAGAGCACCTGTGTGGATTCTTTGAGGTCTAATTAGGGTTCAGGTCCTACTGCCACATTGTCCTTCACGGAAGCTGGGGTGGGCTTTGTGTCTTCCTCCTGCACACCTCCATCCCAAGACAAGTCTTTGGGAACACGATGTCTTTCAGACCTCTGACCTGTCAGAGCAGTCTGGCAGTGACCATCAGATTAAAAAAAAAAAACCCCTAATGAAGGGACGACTGATCAATCAACGATGTGACCACATCTGTACCATCACCTTGAGGAACCCAGGCTAATGACACACTATGTATCTGAGAACCAGAAATATCCAGCTGTTTACTCAGTGTTGAAGATGCTGCTCTGAGTCACCCAGCTCCCGCGTGACTTAATGAGACACTCAGCTCCCTGCAGGCCTCACCGATTATCTTTATGAACATATAAGGCACATATAGGGCCTGACTGGCCTGTATGGCTATGTAGCAATCCGTGTTGCAACACTGCAGCAAAATTTGGTGCAAGACCATACAGGAGGGTCCCAAACCAATTTCACTCCTCACTGTCTCATTCCTGCACACTCACAAATACCAAGAAATGTTCATCCAGGTGGTTTGGTTGAGATACCTTGTAGGGAGAGAGAGGACAAGGGGCACCAACTGTCAAGTTTCCATCATATCTCCTGGGTTCAAGTGATGGTTTTGGATGAGCTCTTTACACCTTTTAGCAGCTGACAGTGCCTGTGACCTTTTGTCTCTCCATCCTGTCCTACCTTGGCCAGTCATCAGGACTTACTCAGCCTTTCCTGTCCTTATCTGGGTGGCTTGTGGCCCCAGCCCTGTTCTTCATCTTCCCACCATCATCTCCCAGACCCTCCAGCCTGTAATCTTCAGTCTAGTGTGGGCGTACTCTGCCCTTTGCTTAAGGAGGGTTTAGGCTGCCCTCTGCTTCCCAACCTGGCTGTCCTGAGAAGCTACATGTCAGCATGCCTGGACTTCAGTGACCTGCTACTGGAGGTGCCTCCAGCACTATCCCCCTGACACCCCTTCTCCTGGTCTAAACCCCCTGGTTTAGGCTGCCCTCTGCTTCCCAACCTGGCTGTCCTGAGAAGCTACATGTCAGCATGCCTGGACTTCAGTGACCTGCTACTGGAGGTGCCTCCAGCACTATCCCCCTGACACCCCTTCTCCTGGTCTTCCTCCTGCTGCTCCCACATCCAGACCTTCCCCTTCACCCTCCACTCATACCAGCCTTATGGTTTCCACTACAGGATCACTATACTGACACCAGTAAGTTGAACTGGGCCAGGACACTGGTGCAATCACCGGCCTTGCCATTTAACTTCCTAGCCAGCTCTCTGGTCTGGTTTTGTCTCATGCCACTTGAGTGGGCCAGGAGAATGTTGGGGTCCAGTCTGGAGGACAGGTCATGCTGGGGACTGTTTCCAAGGAAAGTTTGAGCATCTGGACATGAGCTGTGTGGTGCTTCCTGATCTCAGGGCCAGAGAACAGTCCCTGGTTGTCTCTAGGTATTACAAAGACACAGCATCTGCTGTGATTCTTCTGGGTTGCTCCTTACAATATTCATCCACACCAGATTTTCTGCTTCACCTTAAGCTCTTCAGTTAGTGTCTAACTGGAAAGTTGTCATTGCTTTAGCTTAGTCTGCAGAAGAGGTAACCTAAAGAAGTTGTGCACTCCCCATCCTTGAAGATTTCCAGCACCTAACTGGACAAAGTCCTGAGCAACCCATTCTGACCTCAGGGCTGACCCTGCTTTGAGCAGATCCCAACTAGAGACCTCCTAAATTCCCCTCCAGCATGAATGATCCATTCAGCTATGGAAATATTTCCATGGATGCTTCAGATGTGAGCTGAACAATGATATCCCTGGCAGCTGTGGAGAGGGATGTGCAGAGGGATACACCTATCCAGCTCCTCCAGCATCTCTGGATATCATCTCGCCTGGTTGCCTTCCCTCATGATTCCAAAGTATGGCAGATGCTTAGGTGCCTCAGCAGACCAGTGCTACTGAAGGGACACAGGCCAAGAGAGGAGCCCAACTACTCTTTGAGTTCTGAGGAGCCTCAGCAATTCATGCCTCAGGAGGAAAGTCAAGCTGCAGACCACAGCAACCTGGTGATAGGGGCATAATGACTTACTGACTGCAAAGCCTGGCTGTTCCTCCAGGCTCCCAGGTCCTCCCCATGTGTTTGAACAGCTTTTGGAAAATCTAGGTAGCTTAAAGCCACAGTGATACAACACCAAGTGTTTCACACTTCAGTCACTTGTTTGGAAGCAGATTCAATCCCTGTGGATCACAGGGTAGGTATAAAATGGGAGGTATTTGCTTCCAGGTGTTTGGTTTCTTTACCTCCATGACTTTTCATTTCTGAGGCCTTTGTCTGCCTGCTGAGACTTGTTTTGCTCTGAGCAAGCTGCAGATGGTCATAGATGAGGCATTTCTTCTGGGCTTCCCTACCTCTTCCTGGTCTTTCCTCTTGCTCTTGGTGGAGACTTTCAGAAGCATCCACAAAGCCCTTGAGACATGATGGGATTTATAATTTTCTAAGTGTCACATTTTGAGAAAACATCCCTCTCTTGCTAGCCTTGCCCATAATGAAACCCCAGAAACCCAACATTTATCAATGAAGATTATAAAGCCCTGAAAAGTGAAGAAAAAGGTGCTTGATCTGTCTCAGCTCAACAGACTGCAGCGTAAATGCTCAATATGAGTCACACCTCTTAATGCCTCGCTGAGGGGCATTGCCAGTGGCAGAATTATAATCTCATAAAACAGGTAGAACAGAGTATAAGGGAAAAAAATTATAAAAGTATATAATATTTGGTATTTTCCCATTTTGGACAATTCATTACATACCTGAATATCCATGGCTGATGCTAACGTAGCCTTCACGCTCTCCGACAGTGAGAAATCTCCATGTTGAACAGTCCTATGAATGATGTCATTGCTGTTAACCACGGCAACAAGTCGGATAGGGAGACCCATTTTCTGGGCAATACAGCCAGCTAGAAAAAAAGTGAAAAGTACATGCATGCTTGATGGAGAAACTTTCAAAAAAGATTTAGCAAAGAGGTCATTGTACTAATTAATTGAGCATACAGTTCAGAAGCAGACACAAATTAACATTCAAGGTCAGTCTGGACGGGGCTCTGAGCAACCTGATGTATTTGAAGATGTTCCTGCTCATGGCACGGGGGTTGGACTGGATGACCTTGAAAAGTCCCTTCCAACATAAACCATTCTATGCTTATATGACATTCCCTACTGGACTCTGAGATATCTTGTCTTTAATGTTTTGGTAGAGCATCAGATTATAAAATCCAGGGATGCAATGTTCCACCTGCTGCTGAACACTGACCCTTGGGCATCTCCATATTTGAAGATGGATGGGCAGGGGACTGAGAGATCAGGCAGCTGCTGTTCAACCAAGAGAGGTGAAGCTTTTGGGCTCTTGCAGCTTATTAATGCTGCCTCAGATGGGCAGCCTGGAAGTGCAGTGAATGCAGTTGAGTGCACCAAATCCTTTAGTGTTTTCATAAAACAGCTGCACACCTATTTTGGGATTGAGGCAACCAAGGACTCACATTTAGAAGGCCAGATTATGCAACTCAGAGTGATTCTCTTGACTGCACACTAGCATGCAAACCAGAGTAGGACCAGGCAGGACTCCACACCTCTGTTAATGTCTCATTTAGGAAATCAGAGCCACAATATTTTCCCTCTTTTCTGGATCAAACACATTCTGTACTTTTCTAATGTGCCCATCCTCAAGATAGCTACAGTCATCATCAAAGGGTGGTTTGGGATCCTCTGCACCTTGCAAATCATCAGTGACACCTAAATGAGTAATAACCATGCATGAGTAATAAAATATAAGTGGTTCTGAAGAAATCCTAACAGAGAGTGGGTGTTTTAATAAATAGCAATACCCAGTATCTGCAAAGAGCTTTTAGTCCATAGGTCACAGCACTCTCTCCCTCACCTAACCTATCTTTTTTCCCTTCACCTGTGATATTTCCTCCTCCTCCTGTTGGCACAACAATTTCCACCACTGGCAGCGGGGTGGTATCCAGGGACGGGGCACACCGAAAGTAAGCATAGAAGTGGTGAGCAATCTGCACCATAATCCTAGACCAATTGACCGAATTCAAGCTCATCAGATTGTATTTTCTGGCAAAATCAACATCAGCGAACAGTTCCTTGATGGGCTCATCGATTTCATCGCTGTTCCCATGAGCTGTCAAAAGGAGAAAGGAAAGATTAGATCTGGCAACATCAGCGCATTGGACACAAGGTGTTTCAGCTCAGAAACAGGGTCAGTCTCAAGCCCTGGGGTTTGCTGTGGCCAAGAATGTCCTGAGCTGCCCGTCTGCCTTGGGGACTGTACGAGCCGAGGGTTGAGTAGCACCATATAGATAACGGGTGGTTTCTGCAGACATTGCACCCTGGGCTTTTGCTTACACCAAGTAGCTATTTGACAGGAAGGTAAACACATGCATCCTCTGTGAGATGCCAAGGTGAGACCTGGCTGAGCAGAGGAGTCCATGAGACAGCTCAAGCACCCCACAGTGATCCCTACCATGGGGATGGCACAGTGGTAGGGGACAGACCACCCATGAAGGTGAGGAGACAGAGGGAAGGGGTAACTCTTGGTCCTTTTAGTGTCAAGAAATAGTGCTGAATTCAGTGCAGCTAAACACTAACTGCCTGCATGGAGGCAGCTCTGATCTGTGGCCAGGAGAAAAGGACTACGTGTTCATTAAACTGGCGATGTCTGCTACAGGCTCCTGTTAGACAGACTGGTTATGGTGACCATCACAGCAATGATCCAGCCAGCTGCAGCTGCCAAAGCAGCAGGCCCCCGAGACTTTTTGGGTCATAGTTTTGACAGAGCAGGACCATAAAGTGGATAGTCCAACAGCAATGCCAACCAGCAAAGACATGGACATTGTCTTCAATGACAGTGGTCATCTGAAGTTCCTGTATCTGGGTGCAGAATCCCTTGGGCAGCAGAACGAAGATGTCCATGTTCTTCTGTCCTCTCACACTCTCGATGGCCGAACTTCCTGTGTCCCCTGAAGTCCCTGTTTCAAAGTGAGGGAGAACCAAGAAAAGAAAAATTGATGCACCAGTCAAACCTGCATCACTGCACTTTAAGGAAAAGATGTAGAGATGCTCCATGAGATATTTTTGGCTAGAGTAGCCATCCTGGCATTGCCAGAAGATCACTCATCAGCCACTCATGAGGCAATACCACCCTGGGGCATCTATGGGGAGGGCCAAGGGATGATGGCTCTCAAGGTAAAGACCTGCCCAGAAATTTTACCCCCAACAAAGCTGCATACTCACCCACCAGAATATTGACGTGCTTCTGCTTTTTCTCCAAGAAGTACTGTAAAAACTGCCCCGTGCAGGACAAGGACAGATCCTTAAATGCATAAGTAACCCCATGCCAGAGCTCCAAAACATTCAGCCCATCTTTCAGCCTGGACAGATGGACGACATCCTTGTGTCTGAACCTGCTGAAGGCCCTGTCAATCAGGTCTAGAGAGAAGATGGTTAAAGCGGCTGTTAGATTGGGAAGAGGAGTACTTTTCTGACCCGTGGCTTCATGCATCTGTGCTCTTCGTGCCCCTGGCAAGCTTTCTGCACAAACACAGACTCTCAGTTGCTGGAGAGGTGACAGATATCCAACAAGTTATCCTTAGTTATTAGGAGTAAACTGTCTCAGGTTCGTTGTGTTTGATAGCTCTATGCCAAATAATGCCAGGGGGCACCCAAAACTATCAGAGCAAACTATGTTAAGGTATAAAATGCAAGAAACCCAAATTTTATCATAACACGCCGTTGAGACAGAGGTTGTAGCTGCCCTCTGGTGGAAGTGATAGCTGGTAAATGTGGAAAACATTAAAAGTGACATCTCGATGAGGGCCCGGAGCAGCAGAAAGCCCTGGTGGCAGGGCAGATCTGAAGCTCAGCAGAGCAGCAGTGTGCCCCAGCAGTGAGAAGAGCTACAGCATCAGCTGTCACTACTGCAGTCACCAGAATCATTATAGAATCGTTGAATGGTTTGGGTTGGAAGGGACCTTTAAAGGTCCCTGCAGTGACCAGGGACATCTTCAACTAGATCAGGTTGCTCAGAGCCCCATCCAACCTGACCTTGAATGTTTCCAGGGATGGCGCTTCTACCACGTCTCTGGGCAACCTGTGCCAGTGTTCCACCACCCTCATTGTAAAAAATTTTCTC
Source organism: Antrostomus carolinensis (assembly GCF_000700745.2). Lineage (NCBI taxonomy): Eukaryota > Metazoa > Chordata > Aves > Caprimulgiformes > Caprimulgidae > Antrostomus > Antrostomus carolinensis. The sequence goes on along the minus strand of NW_010317228.1, from coordinate 69,381 downwards.
CTTATATCTACTCTAAATGTCCCCTCTTTTAACTTAAAACCATCACCCCTTGTCCTATTGCTACAGGCCCTATTAAAAAGTTTGCCCCCGTCATTCTTATAGGCCCCCTTCAAGTATTGAAAGGCTGCAGTAAGGTCTTGCCAGAGCCTTCTCTTCCCCAGGCTGAACAGCCCCAACTCTCTCAGCCTGTCCTCATAGCAGAGGTGCTCCAGCCCTCTGATAATTTTTGTGTACCTCCTCTGGACCCACTCCAACAGGTCCACGTCTTTCTTGTACTGAGGGCTCCAGAGTTGGAGGCAGCTCTGCAGGTGGGGTCTCACCAGAGCAGAGTAGAGGGGGAGAATCCCCTCCCTCGACCTGCTGGCCACACTTCTTTTGATGCAGCCCAGGATACAGTTGGCCTTCTGGGCCAAGCAAGAATCTGAGACAAGAATCCCTACTTGCAGGCACGGGACACCTTTTCCAGGGGGACACCTTTTTCAGAAGGTAACAAGTCCCAGCAAGGTGACAGAGGAGAACAGGGTACAGAAAGGAACAGGCAATGTTTACAGCAGGCTCCATCCTCAGTGGGCTGGGAGAGGATGGGGTGAAGGCAGGCAGATGCATCTGAGCACCCCAAAATCCTGATGCACATCCCTGTGAGCAGCTCCCCGCGCGGTTGAGGCTCACCATTGAGTGTGCTCTGTGGGACCAGCTCAGTGGTGATGAAGAGGGAGCACAGTTCCTTCACCAGCTCCCGGTAGGAGAGGCAGCTCCACTTCTGCAGGGTGTCCCTGTCCAGCGAGGGGATGCGCTGGGGCATGAAGAGGCCCCCGTCGGGTGCATAGCCAGAGAAGAGAGCTCCCTCGAAGTCAACAGCCCCCGCACCTCCCCGTGTGCTGACGTACTCCATGTGTGCTGGGGAGGCACCACAGTCACTGCCAGGAGCTTCCCCACACTGAGAACAGCCCCACATCCCAAGCTGACTCCCCCAGAAACTTCCCATATGGACAGAGAGAGTTCCTCAGGGAAGAAACCACCTCCTCCCAAAAAAAGTCGCAGGGAGCTGGAGCAGCCAGGGCTGGGGAAGGGCAGGCAGCATTTTGGAAATGCAGCCCAGGATTTGTACCAAGGTGGCTGGAGCCTCCTGGTCCTGCTTTCCCTGCGTCCTTCCCCCCCAGCCCCAGAGACACTGCCCGGCCTGAGCAAAAGCCCTGATGGCGCAGAAGTCGCTGTGCAAACGCGTCATGTCCCCTGCAGCAGTCACTACGCAAGCGTGTCGTGTCCCCTACAGGCTATTGGCAAAAGCTGGACTTTTAAAATTTAAATAAATAAAGAAAGAAAAGGAAATAACTATGTTTTTAGTGCAGGTTGATTTGGTTCAAAAGGGTTAAACTGAGGAGAGGATTTATCTCTGTGTAGGAAGGGCCGAGCTAAATCCATCGGATTCATGTAAATCCCACGGAGCAGCTGCCGGTGCTGCCGGGAGAGATCCCTCTCACCCCAATCCCGTGAATCCCCACAGCGGTTCCCACCTGGGGCACTTGGGACAGCAGAGAAGCCCCTCAGCACGGCACAGCACAGCACGGGTTTCTCGACCTCACGCAGTGGCAGGAAAGCAGCCAAGAAACTCGCTTCCACAATCACCGTCACTTGCAATCCAACCACCCTTTGCACTTGTGCTCACGGAAAACTTCTCCCCGTTGCAACCCGCTGACGTTCCCCTCGCCGTGGTGTGGCCCTGCATCGAGCCTGGGAATGGGAATATGTGGGAAAGATGGAGCTGAGCTGCTCCTGGTGGTGCTGGGCATAAGGGCAAGGGGCAGCTGGGGAGAAATCTAGTTAAATATGAGGAGACAGCTTTTAACTGTGAGGGTGATCAAGCACAGGGCATGAACAGCTTGTTGTCTCCAGTCAAACCCTGGAGAAATTCCACCTGATTTAACTGAGAGGTTGGATTTAAATTTGAGATTGATCTACTTAAAGCAGGGCTCAGGTCAGAAACCTCCAGAAGTTCCTTCCAACCAAAACCAGTCTGTAATTCAGCTGTGCAAAGCCAAGTGTTCAACCTGTGAGGCTGGGACACCACAACATCCCCCTCCCACCAATGGGGAAACTGAGGCACAGAAGAGAGAGAGGATGTGTGTGGGGCTGTGCAAAAAAACTCAATTCTGCTTTGCAGGGAGGGGCTTTGCATCCCTTTTTTCATGTTTTAGTTTAATAAATAATAAGTGTTTTTTGAAGGGCAAGGTCAGCACAGGACTGGTGGCTGCGTGGACCTGGGATGCAGCGCAGTGTGTGCTGCTGGAGCATGTGCGGGGACTTCAGCCCGGGAAGGCAATGTGCAGAGGTACAAAGGATGGCTGATAACAGCCAGCCATGAGTCAGGACGCCCAGATCGGCCGTAAGGGACACATCTCCTGCCAAATCATCACAGTTCGACCCAGCACATGTTGCCTCTCTAACTAGTTAGAAAGGGAGCTACTTACTTATTATGATTCCATATATCTCCACCATAAGGAGAGCTCTGTGTCCAACACTTCTTATGTTGCAAAGACGAAGCCTGAGCCACCCAAACCTGCTGTGGTGCCAGGATCCTCCCTGTACCCACAGCCACCAGGTCCTCATGGCACATTGGCTTATAGTGGGGTGCTGACCCTGTGATGGGGGTCCATCTTTATCCCAGATGTGCATCCAGGTCCTTTCACAAGGCGCTGGAAAAAATAGGCAGCAGAGCAGGACCTTGTTCTTCAGGGATGGCTTATGTTTAAATCATAGAACCATAGAATGGTTTGGGTTGGAAGGAACCTTAAAGATCATCCAGTTCCAACCCCCCTGCCAGCAGCAGGGACACCTTCCACTAGACCAGGTTGCTCAATCAGTGATGGAACCTCGCCAGGGCCATCCCTGAAGACACCAAAACCCTACCGGTCACCTGGACAGCTGAAGCAAGTGGCTGATGTCCCCAAAACGGAGCCTTAACAAAATCCCACAGTAAGAAAGAGGTGTAAAGAGATGATGCTCTCAGTCCCATATGTTTTCATTGCCCCATGTATTTTTGGAGGGTAAATGACCCTTTAATATTTATTTGGGTTACTTATTAGTCTCTTCCCCATTTACCAGCTCTGAAAGGTTTTGTCATCATCATGCTCCAGTGGTAGCTGATACAAAAAAAACTTCAATTAACATCTCTGGAGAAAACAGTGGAATAATAGAAATTAAGAAAATACTGAAAGCTGCAGGAGACATGATTTGGCTCCTCTACCCTAACCTCTCCCATGAGACTGTTCTGAGGTGAGTTCAGGATTTTCCTTCCTTGCAGCAGTCTCTGCTCATGCAGAGACAGAGCACACTTTGAGTTTAGCTCAAAGTTAGGCTACAAGGCAGGAAGAATCAAATCCCTGGGAAAAGCTGCACAAGCTGATAGCTTTTATTAGCAATGTAATAACTTAATATTACCAACGTGTATCTGAGCATCTTCTGTTCACTCAACACACCCTGATGGGACCTCACCTACTCCTACCACCATGGGACTTCATGCCTCTGGGCATTTATTTACCATATGTCTAATTCTTTCAATGTGTGCATTAGCTATGTGAGATAATTTCACTGATTCATCTAATTTATTTATTTTTTTTATTTTCTTCAAGTGAAGACCTTACAATGAGATTGACGCCTTCAGCATTACATACCTCCAGGGTGCATGGTGTGCAGGAACCCTGCAAAAAGAAAAAAAAAAGGGTTATTCAAGGATACCTGGTTCCCTGTGCTCTCAGACAGAAATAGCAGCAAGGCTGTTGCCACAGCTTTATCTGTGCCCGGGGTCTATCAGCAGTGATAGTCCTCTCTAATGAGATCATCGGTTCATGCTGTGATGGTGGGGATTGCTTAGGTGGCAGCCACAGGTGAGCGCAGAGCACAAGGAAAGCACCTGGGACATGCACTGGGGTGACAGTGACATTGATTGAGAGGGTTTTTCCCATGCTCAGCCCTGCAAGCTCCATGCATTCATGTTTAGAGTGCCATTTCTTCAATGTTCTTTTGAATTTTAAAAGAAAGGAGAGGAAGAGCACACTTGTGCTGCCGGACTCCAGCCTGCCTGGACTTATCCACTGCAACAGACCAAGAGCTGGAAAATGT